>NW_015386906.1:123418-170526 GCF_001527695.2 Protobothrops mucrosquamatus | reverse complement strand
TGTCTGCTTATAAAATCACAAGCACATCTTATGCTTTAAGCAAGTGGCAGGGCCTCTTCTATGCAACAACACAACAGTAACCTATGCTAGTTTCACCAACTCTGAATTGCCCCAGCATGCTTTAATTTTTTTTTAGGGACTTCTGAGGAAGAAATGGCCTGGCGTAGTTTTGATTGGGCTTTGCTAGGGGTTTTATATGAAGTATTTTAGAGCAAGCTTTTTATTCAATATTTATTGTGATTTTTATTATTGCCTGTTCACCGCCCTGAGTCCCGTAAGGGAGATAGGGCGGCATATAAATTTAAAAAATAAATAAATAAATAAATAAATAAATGAATGAATGAATGAATGAATGAATGAATAATAAATAAATAAATAAATAAATAAATAAATAAATAAATAAATAAATAAATAAATAAATAAATAAATAAATAAATAAATAAATAAATAAATAAATAAATAAATAAATGGAAGTTGGCTCTGCTAAAAGCGGAGCTGACGGCTGCAGTGGAATGAAAAGCCATCCAGTAGACCAGCTCTTTGCAATCCCTTCCCTGTCCTTCAAATCATCCAAAAGTGCTCCAAAGAGTTGCTCTTCTTGGGCAGTTTAGTATATATGGAAGATGAGAAAATAACCATGTTGCTTAAACCACGATTGGTACCTTCAGAAAGATACTGGTTTCACATACTTCCTTTTCTAATCACTTTCAGAAATTGTTCATTAACTGTTTGGATTGACAAGACTGAAAAAATGGATGAGTTTTCTTCAATATTTAATGAAAAAGAAGAAGTTTAAGGTGTCTGTGTGTGTATGTATGTATGTAGAATAAACAGCAAAAGTTATCAGTAGAATTTAATTTTGGAAAGTTACAAACAGACTGATGGTCCAGATGAATTTGAAATCAGATTTTAAAATTATTATAAAACTCCTTCCAGAAATGCTTTTATTTTGATTTTTTTTTTTTAAAAAAAATATATGATAGGATGAGACTTGAAAGTTGGAGACTAGAGGGCACCAGAAGAACTAAAGATAACAATTAAAGGAGAAAAACACATAAATTTGACTTACTAATAGAGAATGAAATAAAATATTTTAACATTGGACATATTGAAGGATATTTTTTGAACAATGGACCCAGAAGTTAATTTTAAAAGTATCTGCCTCTATGTGTTTGTTAAGTGTTTTAGGAGAAGAACAAGTTTTCCCTGACAAGATTGAGACTACTTTGAAAGTAGATTTAAAAATGACAGCCTACAAAAATGACGGGGAATTGTAGCAATAGCACTTAGGCTTATATACCACTTCGTAGTGTTTTACAGCCCTCTCTAAGGGGTTTACAGAATCAGCATGTTGCCCCCAACAATCTGGATCCTCTTTTTACTGACCTCGGAAGGATGGAAGGCTGAGTCAACTTTGAGCAAGTCAGGATCGAATTCCTGGCTGTGGGCAGAGTTAGTCTGCAATACTGTATTCTAACCACTGCTCTACATTGGACATACAAAAGAAAATAGCTGATGTTTTAGTAATTAAAAGAGATGTACAAATGACCTGGATAATTTTCCTACATTCCTACAAAAAAGTCGTTTAAACTTCCAAGAACTTTGTGAGAAGGGACAAAGAAAAAAATAAGAAGAAATCAAATTGTAGGATCAACTTTGTTAAAAGGACTATAAACTTGGTGTATTTGATTAAGGTTAAAACAGATAAGATGTTATCTCTGGTAACGAGGAGACCTTAAGGATTTGTTTATAGAGAAGAGATGGGATATAGAAAGAAGGATTTATTTGTTGTATTTTAAGAGAAGGTGGTAAGTTACTGACATTGTTTATATTTGTGATGAGGAAGTCATTTCTTTATATACTTGTCTTCTTTGTCTTATTTTTTTTACTTTTTTCTATTTTTCTAATTATTTTCTGAACCTTCTATTTTTTAATTCTTTCAGTTTTTATTAATTCTTATCTTTGCAATTATAATTTTTTAAAACTACTATTGAAAATAGAGAAGCTTGATCATTACATAAAATAAACTCTACAAAGCATGCTTTAATTATTTTAGTCTCTTACCACAGAGTAATTAAGATGCCTCGTAAAGTGAGCATAATTATAGTCCAAGCATAAGTACCAAACAGCAAACTTCAAGAACTTTAATGAACATCAACAGAGATGTCCGAGAAGTGCATCAGTATAGCCAATGTTATGTACAGCTCAAAATTTGCACAAACATTCTTGTGTTTGAAAGAGAGCAACTTGTATGTTAGCTTATGTCATTCATAGGCCTTCTGCATCACGTTTTGACATAGATTCCATTTTTGCAGAAAAATATTTATTTAAAGGGAAAATAATGCTTCCAGTAAGTTTACTATAGAGGATGGGGACCATGCTGATCTGATGTTTATTCCTGCAATAGAAATTGCTGAATTGTTCAAATGGTTCAGATAATTAAATAAGGGGGTGGTTTGATATAAGTGAGCATCAAAGTCCTTGTTCTTCATTCTCCCTAAATATACTATGCTATAAACATAAATATATATATGCCCTGTATCTATGTGTCATGTATATATATTTGGGGCATGTCGGGGTGAGGGGAGAATCTCCAGGATTAGTGTCTACTGGAGTTGACAATCTAGAGCAGCGGTTCTCAACCTATGGGTCGTGACCCCATTTGGGGTCGATCGACCATTTCACGGGGGTCGCCAAGCAAGGCTGTCCATTTTTTTCCCTTTTCCGGCGGGTGCCTTACCTCCCTTGGGCTGGGCCAGCTGGTGGTCAGCCTGCTCCGTCTCTGCCGCTTGCCAGCTATGCCTCGGCCGGCGCAGGGGGCGGAACCACACATGCGCAGTGCTCCCAGGCAGGGAAAGTCTTCGACTTACGACCGGTTGGTTAGTCCTCGACTTACGACCGGTTTAGTCCTCGACTTACGACCGGTTGGGGGTCGCGGCATTAAAAAGGTTGAGAACCACTGATCTAGAGGTACAAGATGGGGAAGCTGGGCACTGAAAGGCTATTTGGCTGTGTTACAATTTTTTTATGTGTAGTTTTTCTTGGGGAGGGGTGTCTGAAATCTTAAATTCAGGGTTCCTTTCCTTTCTATATCATTTCTCCTAATCAGAAGTCAATATTTATGGAAAAGAAAATGTAACTTTTGCAAAGGGAAAATAACATGTAGAAAAACTAAGGAGAAGTGCTGACAAAATTTTCTCTTTATACACTAAAATATATATTAGATACACAGAAAGCTTTAAATAACTGAATTGGTTCCGAAACGAAATGCTTTTTTAAAAAAAATACAGCTTATTTTACTTTAGAAATTCTGGAAACAAAACCATACTAAATCATTTTAAGCCTTCAACTGCTAATCTTAATGGAAGAAAAGGTTGTAGCAAAATAATAATTTGTATTTTTTTAGAAAAACATTGTGAAATCATTAGTAATATTTGATTAACCTATTCACATTAAAAAAAAACCTCCAGAAACTCAGAATTGCTAAATGTTCTGACTACAGTTTCAGACAGTAGCAGCAATTGAAGTCTTTTTCATTCATCTTTGCAAACAGAAGTGAACTGAATGTTCTGAGAACATTTGCCAAAACCTCTTATGTGTATTTTACTTTTTACATTTAAAGAGTATACTGATATGCTTAAAAAAGCCTTTTGGGAGTATGATGGTGAGCTGCTATAGCAATTCTCGTAAGATCCTTGCCCTTTATTTCTTTTTAAAAGGCAATATAGACTACATTATTTTACTATCTGTAAATTAGGGAGGGAGGGAGGGAGGGAGCTTTTGAATAACACCAAGTTGCATGTCTTTTTAGATACTATTGGAAGCAATTTATATCTATAAGAAGCAATTGCTCTCGCCTTAATCTGAAAAGTGAAATTCTAAACATCTGCACAAGGTCTTCTCAGGAGAATACACAGGAAACCCTAAGTTATGCTGACCCCAGATCATTTTTAAAAACAACATGTATTTAAACTGGCAAACAAATGAAAACTTGGTAGTATTTTCTTGCGATTTAAGAGAATATATCAGAGCTCAAAGTTGAAGTGAGCTTGATTGTTTGCTTGCAGACATTTTATTATCCAACTAAGGTAACAACATCAGTGACAGTGAGTTTGGGCTTTACTAGTTAGGTAGTGAAATGTCTGCAAGCAAACAATCAAGTTCAGGGAGCACAAATGACTCCACAGTATTTTCTTGGTTTTTAGAAACATTTAACACAGTGTTTCTCAACCTTGACAATTTTAAGGCATGTGGACTTCAACTCCCAGAATTCCACAGCCAGCAATGCTGGCTGTGGAATTCTGGGAGTTGAAGTCCACATGCCTTAAAATTGNTGTCTGCTTATAAAATCACAAGCACATCTTATGCTTTAAGCAAGTGGCAGGGCCTCTTCTATGCAACAACACAACAGTAACCTATGCTAGTTTCACCAACTCTGAATTGCCCCAGCATGCTTTAATTTTTTTTTAGGGACTTCTGAGGAAGAAATGGCCTGGCGTAGTTTTGATTGGGCTTTGCTAGGGGTTTTATATGGGGTATTTTAGAGCAGGCTTTTTATTCAATATTTATTGTGATTTTTATTGTTGCCTGTTCACCGCCCTGAGTCCCGTAAGGGAGATAGGGCGGTATATAAATTTAAATAATAAATAAATAAATAAATGGAAGGTGGCTCTGCTAAAAGCGGAGCTGACGGCTGCAGTGGAATGAAAAGCCATCCAGTAGACCAGCTCTTTGCAATCCCTTCCCTGTCCTTCAAATCATCCAAAAGTGCTCCAAAGAGTTGCTCTTCTTGGGCAGTTTAGCATATATGGAAGATGAGAAAATAACCATGTTGCTTAAACCACGATTGGTACCTTCAAAAAGATACTGGTTTCACATACTTCCTTTTCTAATCACTTTCAGAAATTGTTCATTAACTGTTTGGATTGACAAGACTGAAAAAACGGATGAGTTTTCTTCAATATTTAATGAAAAAGAAGAAGTTTAAGGTGTCTGTGTGTGTATGTATGTATGTAGAATAAACAGCAAAAGTTATCAGTAGAATTTAATTTTGGAAAGTTACAAACAGACTGATGGTCCAGATGAATTTGAAATCAGATTTTAAAATTATTATAAAAATCCTTCCAGAAATGCTTTTATTTTGATTTTTTTTTAAAAAAAAAATATATGATAGGATGAGACTTGAAAGTTGGAGACTAGAGGGCACCAGAAGAACTAAAGATAACAATTAAAGGAGAAAAACACATAAATTTGACTTACTAATAGAGAATGAAATAAAATATTTTAACATTGGACATATTGAAGGATATTTTTTGAACAATGGACCCAGAAGTTAATTTTAAAAGTATCTGCCTCTATGTGTTTGTTAAGTGTTTTAGGAGAAGAACAAGTTTTCCCTGACAAGATTGAGACTACTTTGAAAGTAGATTTAAAAATGACAGCCTACAAAAATGACGGGGAATTGTAGCAATAGCACTTAGGCTTATATACCACTTCATAGTGTTTTACAGCCCTCTCTAAGGGGTTTACAGAATCAGCATGTTGCCCCCAACAATCTGGATCCTCTTTTTACTGACCTCGGAAGGATGGAAGGCTGAGTCAACTTTGAGCAAGTCAGGATCGAATTCCTGGCTGTGGGCAGAGTTAGTCTGCAATACTGCATTTTAACCACTGCTCTACATTGGACATACAAAAGAAAATAGCTGATGTTTTAGTAATTAAAAGAGATGTACAAATGACCTGGATAATTTTCCTACATTCCTACAAAAAAGTCGTTTAAACTTCCAAGAACTTTGTGAGAAGGGACAAAGAAAAAAATAAGAAGAAATCAAATTGTAGGATCAACTTTGTTAAACAGACTATAAACTTGGTGTATTTGATTAAGGTTAAAACAGAGAAGATGTTATCTCTGGTAACGAGGAGACCTTAAAGATTTGTTTATAGAGAAGAGATGGGATATAGAAAGAAGGATTTATTTGTTGTATTTTAAGAGAAGGTGGTAAGTTACTGACATTGTTTATATTTGTGATGAGGAAGTCATTTCTTTATATACGTGTCTTCTTTGTCTTATTTGTTTACTTTTTTCTATTTTTCTAGTTTTTTTCTGAACCTTCTATTTTTTAATTCTTTTAGTTTGTATTAATTCTTATCTTTGCAATTATAATTTTTTAAAACTACTATTGAAAATAGAGAAGCTTGATCATTACATAAAATAAACTCTACAAAGCATGCTTTAATTATTTTAGTCTCTTACCACAGAGTAATTAAGATGCCTCGTAAAGTGAGCATAATTATAGTCCAAGCATAAGTACCAAACAGCAAACTTCAAGAACTTTAATGAACATCAACAGAGATGTCCGAGAAGTGCATCAGTATAGCCAATGTTATGTACAGCTCAAAATTTGCACAAACATTCTTGTGTTTGAAAGAGAGCAACTTGTATGTTAGCTTATGTCATTCATAGGCCTTCTGCATCACGTTTTGACATAGATTCGGTTTTTGCAGAGAAATATTTATTTAAAGGGAAAATAATGCTTCCAGTAAGTTTACTATAGAGGATGGGGACCATGCTGATCTGATGTTTATTCCTGCAATAGAAATTGCTGAGTTGTTCAAATGGTTCAGATAATTAAATAAGGGGGTGGTTTGATATAAGTAAGCATCAAAGTCCTTGTTCTTCATTCTCCCTAAATATACTATGCTATAAACATAAATATATGTATGCCCTGTATCTATGTGTCATGTATATATATTTGGGGCATGTGGAGGTGAGGGGAGAATCTCCAGGATTAGTGTCTACTGGAGTTGACAATCTAGAGCAGCGGTTCTCAACCTATGGGTCGCGACCCCATTTGGGGTCGATCGACCATTTCACGGGGGTCGCCAAGCAAGGCTGTCCGCCATTTTTTTCCCTTTTCCGGCGGGTGCCTTACTTCCCTTGGGCTGGGCCAGCTGGTGGTCAGCCTGCTCCGTCTCTGCCGCTTGCCAGCTACGCCTCGGCAGGCGCAGGGGGCGGAACGACGCATGCGCAGCGCTCCCGGGCAGGGAAAGTCCTCGACTTATGACCGGTTGGGTAGTCCTCGACTTACGACCGGTTTAGTCCTCGACTTACGACCGGTTTAGTCCTCGACTTACGACCGGTTGGGGTCGCGGCATTAAAAAGGTTGAGAACCACTGATCTAGAAGTACAAGATGGGGAAGCTGGGCATTGAAAGGCTATTTGGCTGTGTTACAATTTTTTTATGTGTAGTTTTTCTTGGGGAGGGGTGTCTGAGATCTTAAATTCAGGGTTCCTTTCCTTTCTGTATCATTTCTCCTAATCAGAAGTCAATATTTATGAAAAAGAAAATGTAACTTTTGCAAAGGGAAAATAACATGTAGAAAAACTAAGGAGAAGTGCTGACAAAATTTTCTCTTTATACACTAAAATATATATTAGATACACAGAAAGCTTTAAATAACTGAATTGGTTCCGAAATGAAATGCTTTTTTAAAAAAAATACAGCTTATTTTACTTTAGAAATTCTGGAAACAAAACCATACTAAATCATTTTAAGCCTTCAACTGCTAATCTTAATGGAAGAAAAGGTTGTAGCAAAATAATAATCATAATTTGTATTTTTTTAGAAAAACATTGTGAAATCATTAGTAATATTTGATTAACCTATTCACATTAAAAAAAACCTCCAGAAACTCAGAATTGCTTAATGTTCTGACTACAGTTTCAGACAGTAGCAGCAATTGAAGTCTTTTTCATTCATCTTTACAAACAGAAGTGAACTGAATGTTCTGAGAACATTTGCCAAAACCTCTTATGTGTATTTTACTTTTTACATTTAAAGAGTATACTGATATGCTTAAAAAAAGCCTTTTGGGAGTATGATGGTGAGCTGCTATAGCAATTCTCGTAAGATCCTTGCCCTTTATTTCTTTTTAAAAGGCAATATAGACTACATTATTTTACTATCTGTAAATTAGGGAGTGAGGGATGGAGCTTTTGAATAACACCAAGTTGCACGTCTTTTTAGATACTATTGGAAACAATTTATATCTGTAAGAAGCAATTGCTCTCGCCTTAATCTGAAAAGTGAAATTGTAAACATCTGCACAAGGTCTTCTCAGGAGAATACACAGGAAACCCTAAGTTATGCTGACCCCAGATCATTTTTAAAAACAACATGTATTTAAACTGGCAAACAAATGAAAACTTGGTAGTATTTTCTTGCGATTCAAGAGAATATATCAGAGCTCAAAGTTGAAGTGAGCTTGATTGTTTGCTTGCAGACATTTTATTATCCAACTAGGTAACAACATCAGTGACAGTGAGTTTGGGCTTTACTAGTTAGGTAATGAAATGTCTGCAAGCAAACAATCAAGTTCAGGGAGCACAAATGACTCCACAGTATTTTCTTGGTTTTTAGAAACATTTAACACAGTGTTTCTCAACCTTGACAATTTTAAGGCATGTGGACTTCAACTCCCAGAATTCCACAGCCAGCAATGCTGGCTGTGGAATTCTGGGAGTTGAAGTCCACATGCCTTAAAATTGTCAAGGTTGAGAAACACTGATTTAACACATATCAATAGGCAAACACATAAACAACTAAGTTAATTGCCATAACATGGACAAATTTAGGGGAACTAATTAGATCTGTCTTAATGAAAAAAGGAGAAAGAAAGCCAAAAGAGAAATGTAATTCTAGAAGTATAGGGCTGAGTCCATACTAGATCTGAGCAAATAGTTGATTTGAAGATTCAGTCAAATCACTGCATCAGCTTAGAAAGCTGAATCATTAAATACATGAGTTGCTTTTAAATCTATTCAAACAATCTGAATGCTTCTGCAGATGTGGAGAAAACTTTTTTGGAATGATTTGTAATTGAAATCAACCTGTTTCAACAATTTGGTTCAATTCAAATCAGATATTGTCACATTCATACTTCCAACATTGTGCATGCTGATTATTACTCAGATTATCACCCACCGGCTTTATTAGTGAGGATACCAGAAGATTGGAAGGTACCAAATATGACACTAATTTTTAAAAGAGACAAGGAGGGATCAGGATAATAAGTTAGTCAGCTTTATTTATCCCAGATAAATTGGTAGAAAAGGTCATCAAAATTAAAATAACCAAGAATTTTGTGGGCCTAGGCCATCATAGTAACTTTTTTTAGATTATGTGATTTATAGTTTATTTTCCTATGATTTTGTATTATGAACCACCGAGTTCTTGGAAGTAGAGTAATATATAAACACATACATTTTATATGAGAGCCTATTGGTATGGGAGAGATTGGAAATCAGAACATGGACCTGAAAAGAATATTCTGGAAGAACGCGTAGCCAGCCAGATGACAGATTGGTAGGCTGGTCGGCCTACTTCACTAGTTTCCTATAGATTCCCATTTTAACTGCATGTGCTCAAATTTTTATCCAAGTCTTTTACTTACTTCCAGGTCCTAAAGTGGCTGAACATAGATCAATAAGGTTATATATTCAGAGACATTTCTGTGGTTAGTTTCTTGGGAAATGTAAAGTTATTCCTGAAATGTTCATTACAGTTCTTGGTAATAAGTCACACACTAAGGATTTGAAAACAGACTTAATGCAGATTATTTATATTTACATTTACACGTTACATTTAATTTACATACAGAGAATATGTTTACAGAAAACAATTGTTTTCATTTTCATACTTCAGTGTGAGTTATAAATTTCAAAATGTATATGAATTTCTTACCGAATCATCAAGGCCATCTATGTGTAAAACTACTGTTTTAGCACGTTTATTTGTACTTCCAAGAAAAAACTGAGCTTTTCGACGTCGAGAATTCATTTCATTCACATTGTCCATGTCAGACATATTGGAAGACTGAAGAATATCATAGATTTCAGAAGCTAATAGTTTTGTTTCCCCGGGTGTTGTGGTCCTAAGGCAAAGAAAAAACAGATTTATTTAGATTACAGGTTTTTCTTAACCCAATTTGTTTTACAATTCTCCCAGAAAAGACAGCTGCTTGTTTTTTTTAATGTAAATAGAACTATAGATCCTAAGACTGTTTTTCAGTCTTGGCTATTAATTTTACAAAGCAACCTCCCTTACAAAAAGATTCCTTCCCTAAATATTTTCCAGAAGATGACGGAGTTATTCCAGAAAGATTTTGGTGTCTTATTTTAACATTATTAATAATTTATTATGGATGTTGACTTAAATGATTTATTGGGAGTTGAAGTCCAGACACCTTAATGTATGAGGTTGAGAAACACTGAGCTAGTTATTGTATGTATATAAGAAAAAAAATCATATATTTGTGGTAGTCACATGACATTCTCCAGTGAATAGTAATAATGGAAAAACCAGAGATGAAAGGGGGGGGGGAGAATGTGCAATATTCTGAATGAATGAAGTACAAGGAGAAAAACAGTGTGGTAGCGGACATTGAATGCATGGGTGACAATCAGATGAGAGAATTCAATAAGGACATTGAGACACCCAACAATGAATTAGAAATATGACTCTTTAAATGTCTGTTTAGGGGGGAAATATTTGTTTAACACAGGGTCTAACCACAAGTGTATTATATGTATATGTGGAAAGGAATAAATCTAAATCTAAAAGCATGACTGACCTGATAATCTGGGGAACTGGACATAAGGAAAAAAGGTGTGGAAGCTGCTTGGAAAAGAGTAGAAATACTATGTTGCTCCCATCCAGAGTAAAGTCATATAACAAAATATGTTAAGGTAAGAAGTGCTTAGCCTTGGAATAAAATAATCAAACTTTACTTGGATTTTCTTTCAGGAGGTATATTATGTTAAATAGAGGTGCCTCAAAGATGGGAAGAAATTGCTCTTAGAAAGAAAAGATGAACATTATTGAAGGATATTAGTATAAAGACAGATGTAGTTTTGAAATATGTGTCTTTGTATATTTTCTGTAGGTATATATACACTCTTTGTCCAAAGCAACATTTAACAGATGTTTTATAGTTTCAGAGATACTCTGGCAGAGAAATACAAAATCACAAGGATAATGAATACATTTCAGCACACATGAATCCCTCAAAATGGAGAAATAGCAATCCAATGTTGCTGAAAATGGTATAATAATATTTAGAGGCTTATTTTAGTTTAATCAGAACACTACTGCTTTGGTACAATAATAATTTTAACTCTTCTCCACATTTCTGGAATGGCACCTTTGTGTAACACAGTTATGAAAATATTATCAGTTCCTAGAAAATTTCAGTTGGGGAATTATAAGTATTTTATGAATTTTATTATGATTAATAACTTTTGATTATTCCCTTCTGTCAATCAAGGTATTTTGTTATTAAGTAAATAAACACTGACTGCATTATTTGTTTTGTTCCCCAATATATTAGTTTTAATTGCATAACAAAATTTGAACTATATTTTCAAAAAATTATTTAGGCATGTTCCAATTAGGCACAGCAGATGGCATCATTGCCTTTTATTTAGGAACATTAAAATTAAACTAAAGCTCTAGTCCTAAACTCCCTATTGCACTATACAATGTGCATCCATGTCCTTTCTATCTCAATGATTAATGTATAAAATGTTCACATTTTCGAAGAATTCCATAAACTCAAGATTAAAGAATGTGTTACCTCTCTTCTTATTGCTTACCATTAACTGTATTAAACCAAGATACTTATGGTTCAACAAACTATAATTTTAACAATCCAGACTTAGAACTGGGTTGAGTCACACTTGTATTTCTCTCACCATCATGTGAGAAATTTGCACATGACCATCATGAAGAAAATACAAAATCCAATTTATGGATTCAAAATAGATTCCTACTATCCATTGGCAGTGAACTCTTCTGCCTCATCATCCTCTGTTGAATTGAATAATAGCCACAGTAGATAAAATATTTTATTCAGTTATCATCAAGGAATTCTGGATTCATAGTATTACCATATTGAAAGATATCATTCTCCCCTTGCTTCTGGCAACTTAAGATAATCAGTTTAAACTTTTCTAATGGGAACTACAAGCAATTAAAGCTGTATTAAATTAAAACTGATGGAAATGGTTAGGTTTACAGAAGTGTGGGTAAGGGAGATACATACCTGCAAGGGATTCTTGTGCAATTAAATACATATTAATTTAGCTGATTATTTTAGGCAACTAATAAATTGTAAAAATCTGTGCTGGATTTAGTTCAACATATCTTGGCAAAAGTAGACTACTATGGAATAAAAAGTGCTTCTAGCTAAATAATTAGAGTTCGGCTTTCATTAATTTGCCAATCTGCATCAAAAGTTCCTAGCTATCAAAATCTCCCTAAATTGTAAAATACAAAAAAAGACATTGTAAAATTCCTTAATATTATCAAACGAGCTTCAAATGTTGACCTTCAGCTACTCATGGATTACTTATCTGATTAATACAAAATAAGCCAAAAAAGAACCTGCACAAAATCTGCACTTCAGTACCTTTTAGCAACATTTAGGACATTGCTAGAAAACCTGATGTCCTTCAGATGCTTTGGACTATAGTGTGAGACTCCCTTAAGATTGGCAGCACTGGGATTGGTTGATGAAACCTGTACTTGGGATATAGTGAGACTCACTTTCTGTCTCTTAGGATCTCCATACAGTTAGTTTTCAGGTTATCACCAATCATTCAACGACTATTCAAAGTTACAATGGCATTGAATGAATGGTACTTATGACAGGTCCTCATAGTTCCAGCCAGTGCACTGTACCTGCAGTCATATGATCACAATTCCCAACGTTCCCTGCTGGCTTCCTACAAGCAAAGTCAATGAGGAACCCTGCAGGAAATCAGAAGTCACAATCATGTGAGGTTCTTGCTTAAATGAGCCACATGGTTCTCACTTACTGGTAGTAACTGGCACTGCCAGAACTAAGCAATGTATAATGTTGTACTTTATGGCCATATTGCTTAGCGATAGCAATTCTGGTACCAATTTCAATTGTAAACAAGAACTAACTATAATGCCTTTTTAATTTTTAATTCTGGTCTATGACTGTAGTAAAAGATTGATGTCTATAATACTTCATCCAAAACTCTAGCAGTATCTTGATGATTTCACTATTCGCATAGCTGTCTTCAATAAGCAAGTTTCCTCTGAGCTACCAAAATCTTTCTGAAAATACTTTGCTGGGAATACCTTTTTTCATAGCACCTGCATTTTGGAAACTTTACTGTAGTAATGTTGCTAAACTTCATTTATAATTTCACTGCTTATTTTCTCCTTATTTTTGCCTCCAATTATAATTTATTTCCAATGAATTGGTGTCAATATCATCGCTGCCTTTAAAATGGGGTTTCATTGATCACATTGTATGGAATCAGCAAAAACAACTACCTTTGTATTGCTGGGTATACGACTTTGAAAGCAATTTTAAAGGAAAAGACAATCCAGGTACATTTACCACAGAAAACATGCTATACTTACTTCTGTACGACAGTCTGTAAACTCAGCATCATTCCCAGTTCACTTTTCATCTTTTCTCTATTGGCCCGACATTCCGCCAAATAACGTAGAGCCTATTAGAAACAAATGGATCAAAGAACAAACCACAACAAAAGACATTCTCAGCATTTGCTTTCACACCTCTCAACAATGCATTGAAGTAATTCAGAAGATTAGGAAATATGTTATTTGATGCTTACAACATAAAGCTAAAATATTGTTTATTTATTTATTCATCATGTTTCTCTATCGCCCATCTCACCTAGGTTAGCATATATGTGCCAGGTAATTATTAAAAATAATGTTTGTCTCTCTATAAAATAAAAACAGACAATTCTGATATGTTCAATTTCACATTTTTTTCAAGTTTGGCTACCCTTGGGATTTTAATAAACTCATGGACATTCCACCTAATGTATGCAGTTAGGTATACAATCTCTATTTGGGAAACTACTTATTAAAAATAATTGCATTTTGATTTGCATATTCTAAAAGCACAAATTAGGCAAATGCAATAATGAAATGAAAAGAGACTTGGAGGCTAAATCCTATGAAACTGGTTAAAAGAACATGGCTCTTGAAGCCTAGGCTAAAGAAAAGAAAGCTAAAGGAAAGTGATAGCAATCTTCCAATATTTGAAAGAATGTCACAGGGCAGAGTATGTGGATTACTCTAGCCAAGAGTAGCACAAGAACCAATGGGTGGAAGCTTTATTGTCTGAAAGCCATTCAGCAAAGGAACAGTCTGCTTCCTGAAGTTGTGGGTGCTCCATCATTGGAGGCTTTCAAAAAAGAGTGGAAAAAAGATTGTCTGGAAAGGATCCTTCCAATTTCTGATTAACTTCAGCCTTGGTTTCCCCAACCATATCAATATATACAAATTATAATCACTTCCCTTGCAAAACCAACTGATGTGTATGTTCCTTACCTAGGAGTCTGTCTGCTTAGTGACACTTGATATCACTTAATAACTGCAATCCAGAATGCCTGGATTATGGTCACTGAGCAAAGCAGTCATATGATGTCTCACTTAACAACCATTACAACTCAACAATAGAGATTCCGGTCCCAATTCTGGTCATAATTCAAGGATTACCTATAGTCCATAAATCCTCCAAGATTCTCAATACCCTAGCCAGCCTTGAAACTAGATTTCAATAGATGTAAATCATAAGGTCTGTATTTTTTTTGCTACTAAAGTAGCATTTTCAGTTGTTAAGAACCTGTTTACAAGAGCTGAAAAAATAATGCCACAGATCAGAAGAGAAGATCCTATGGTAAATATTATACTTATTTTATCAACTAGTAATTAGCTTATTAAGAGTCAGTTTGCAGTAGTGGTTAAGGCACGAAGCTAGATATTGGGAGATGATGAGTTCTAGTCCTGCATTAAGTATGAAGTAATAAATAAGATTTTATCCTGTGTGGAAATGGATAGGTTGACATTAGAACTTAAGGATAAGAGTGAAACAGATTATTATGAAATCTAGAATAAATTGTACAATTGGTTGGGGAAAAATAGATGGAAAAACTCTCTGATTCATATTGAAAATATTAAATGAAAATTTAGAATATAGATGATGGGACCCACCAGAGAGAATATTTAAGAGAAAATGAGAAATTTGTTGGAATACATGGATTACGAATTATAGAAATCAATTGTTAACAATCTTTCCTTACAAATGTAAACTAAGCAAACACACTGGTAACCGACTATTATGTGATTTATGTTTTAAAAACCAATAAAATTTATAAATAAAAAAAATAAAAACTAAAAAAAATTAAAAAAGCATGAAGTCAACTGGGTGACTTTGGACCAGTGCCTTTCTTTCAATCCAAAGAAAGAGAAAGTAGCAAATCATTTCCAAATTCTTGCCAAGAAAACTGGGGGATTTCTCCAGGCAGTCACCAAGAATCAACAAAGAATCAAGAATCAACAAAGATTTGAAGGCACAAAAAAAGTTAGCTTACTGAATATAGTTAGACTTTTCTTCTTTTTCAATGCTAATTTTAATTTTTTTCCTAGACTCTTAAAGCAATCACTGGTATTTGAAAATCCCAAGAAAACAAGAATTTGAAAGAGTGTAGTGATTTTTTTTCTTACTATAAAGAATGATTGATAAGTGTAAATAGAACTACGTATCACTTCCCACAACAGAGGAAAAAGAAAAAAAATGGATTTGGTTAAGATGACAATCTAAACTGTGTAAACAAAGATTTTATTTGGTCTTGTTTCTATTGGGATACTGCTTTTGATTATTTATGCTTGAAATAGAAAAATGAAATTTAGAATTTAATTTGAAGAATACCTAATTGTAGAACTGACTTATAATAATAGGTAATGTAAAAGATGAAGTTTCAACTATGTTAGTATTTTTCCTTCTCTTTTTTTAAAAAAAATCCTGCATATTTCCTCCCCCCCCCCCGCTTTTTTTTATTTTGCTTAATCTTTATTTTCATTACACCTTATGTTACATACACCTCAATAAAACATTTGGAAACAAAATCCCAAGAAAGGGAGTAAGTAACCTTGGACAAAGTATTGAAACTTCTGAACTTGCCAGTTTAATTTGTTGATACTAGTTTCATACTGACTTTTATTCTTCATGAACAGTATATCAAAACAACATGATTAAACTGCAGTTATTTTCTTTTGCCTTCAAAGATAATCAGGCCTTACATTTAAGTTCAAAGCAATACCTAAAATATATAGACAATCTGGAGCTGTCAGGAGCAAGCTCTTTCTCTAAAGAGATTTAAAACTTCGAGTGTTATTGAAAGAAATGACCAAACTGTGTTAACACACACCATTTGGTAGTTGCATTTGCTATGAATTAAGTAGGCCATTTGTTATATTTTAGATACAAATCTATGTATTTTAAATAGCAGAGTGCCCCTCATCTTGTTCAGGGATTATTATACTATAATTCGTCTTGAGAATAATTTATGTACATATACACTCAGCATACCGTTTCTTTCTGGAACGAACAACATTACACAAAGTGCAGAAAACATGGTGCTATAGATTAAAAATAAATACTAAAAAAATCTAGACGCACACTGATCTGAACAATAAATAAATAGCCAACATGCAATACAGAAATTAGATTTCTGATATGGGCCCTAGCGCATTGGATTTTATGCTTGCAAGCTTCATTATATTATGCATCCATATTTTTCAAGGGACAAAGTCTCTTTATTTTTATAAAACACATGAAGCCTACTTGTAGACCCCTGCATAGAGTAGTAGACAGCATCTGGTCAGAATTTCTGAGCAGAGAAACATGCAAGAAAATGAACAGATTGTAGGAAATGCCCAAAACATGTACCACAATGTACATCTATTCTGGCAAAATGTGAAGGTTAGCCATCACACAAGTCTATAAATACCACAACATCTCCTTGAATAAAATGGATGTCCTACAAACTTCCAAGACAAGACAGAACAATTAAAGTTCATATGATAATGAATTAAATAACTTTAGCTGCAAAATGCTGAGCAAATACAGGTTTCCAAATGTTACTTTGCCTTGTAAAAAAAACTTTGTTGCTTTAATTACATAACACTAAGCAGATAAGATTTGTTTTATAGCTATCACTATAACCATATAGGTCAGTGGTGGCGAATCTATGGCACGCGTGCCAGAGGCAGCACTCGGAGCCCTCTCTGTGGGCACGTACGCCATTGCCCCAGCCCCGCCTTCTCCCGCAGCCCCCTCCTCACCAGCAGCCCCCCTGAGGAGAGTCTCCCCCAGGCACGGCCCACAGAGCAGCGCAGCCAAGGACATGGCAGCCAGGCAGCAGAGACAAGACTCCGCCCTTGCACTCCATTGCGTGCAGATGATGCTGCGGGGTGAGGGCATAGGGCATGGCTGCTATGGCACTGCAAGGCCGCCTGGGCGATCTGCTGCAGCCGGCCATGGAGGGGGTGAGTGGCCCTGCAGGTGGGCGGGGCAGGGGCAGAGGACGGTTCTTGGGCACTCGGTCTCTAAAAGGTTTGCCATCACTGATACAATTGAGCTCTAAGATGAGCTCTAAACTATACTAAATGTGCTATAATTTTTCCCATCATTTTCATTTCAGCTATCTTTCTATGTCTCAGTGGGATAAAGGATTTAACTTGCTCTACTCAGGATTTTGCAACACATCCAGAGAACCCAAATTCAAGCAATTTTTCTCATGTGTAGTCACAGTACCTGAATGAAATCATGGAAACGCATGATAGCAAATATGCATTTAGGTTCTTACATTTTAGATTCCATAGCTTCCCGAAACCCTTAATGCTATAAGATGAGCTATCCAAAAATACTTACAAGTAACGCTGAATGGACAACTGGTGGGTTGGGATGATCCAAAAATAATATAAGGCCTGGTAGACATCCCTGATCCTGGACAATTGCTCTTCTATTCAGAGGATCAGCTGCCAGATCTCTTAGTTGGTTTACTACGCTGAGTGCATCAGGCTCCACATTCATTGAGGTATTCATTTTTCCTTGTCATACGTAAGATTCTACTACAAAGAAAGTTGTTATTAATAACTATAGTGATATGAAGTAATTTCATAACTTCTAAAACAAAAATGCATGCTATGTTTTAACACAATTTGATATAATTCATTCTTTAGGAAGGAAGACTGTACTGTTTAGATCGTGATGAAAAAAACAAGCTGTGAGATTTTAAAATTATGAAGTCCTATATCAGAATGCACAGGACTATATAAACACCATAACAAGATTAATGTATGCAGAAAATAAATCTTGTAGTTTTTTATTTGTTAACATCATATAAACACAGAAAGTAAATTTTGAATATTTATTAGATATATGCTAACCACTTGTGGATTGATTTTTTTTCTCAAAGGCTAAACATGGCTAAAATTATCCATTATGTAATTGGTATATTATTTGTAATACATAATAAAGTAGGCTTAATTTAATCACAGCTTGGAGCAATTTTGAAATAAATAAAAAGCTAGAAAAACAATCAGTATATTACACTCCCACAAATACTGGAATTTTTGGAGGATTCTTACAAGTTCCACAGTTAATTCCCTAGATAATGGCAATCAACATTCCCAGAAATGTTTTAGTTTAGATCAGGCATGTCAAACTGCCAGCTTGCAGGCCGGATGCGTCACACCGAAACAGCGCCCACCCCATTGCTGGCAATAGGGAAAAAGTCATGATACATTGCGCGACGTCACATGACGTCGCGAGTTTGACATGCCTGGTTTAGATGCAGGGTCATGTGATCACCTTTTGCTAACGTCTGACAAGCAAAATCAATACGGAAGTCAGATTCACTTAACAACCATGTTACTAACTTAACTGCATGATTCACTTAACAACTGTGGCATGAAAGGTCATAAAATGGGGCAAAACTCACTTAACTGTCTCGCTCAGCAACAGAAATTTTATGCTCAGTTGTGGTCATAGGTTGAGGACTATCTGCAGAATAAGCACTCTCTAAATGGGAAGTGACTATCCCCATTTGAGTAGGCCGAACTTCTTATTCAGAAATTCCACACCAAAACAAATTGAAAGAGTGCCAAGCAGGTGAAGAATTTGAAATCACTGAACGAAAATATGGATGTATTCCTCTATTTAAACCACACTACCACACTACCTAATATTTTACAGCAGATTTTTAATTAAACGGAGCTACTGTTGCAACACAGCACTTTCCCTATATATGATGCATTGCAATGCTGGTACAAGGAAACATCACAATAAGCTGCTTTGGGAATCTATACATTGCCATGAAAGTTACTTGGCAAACTTGTACTTAGGATCAGACCTAAGAAATATTATTTAAATGTGCTGTTTATATAATAACATATGAGCAAATTGTGTTTAGTGCTACACAAATATCATAGAAGTACTCAACAGCTTCTTGCTATAACTAAATTCAAAGCCAAGTAATCTGTTCACACAAACATTAGAAAGAAGTTTCATTTAAAAATTTACAGATGTCTGATGAATCCCTAGTGGTTAAACTACAGAAATCCCACTATGTAAAATAGGATTTTCAAGAAAGCATGTGTAAGACTGGCATCTGAAATACTGTTCTATGGATACTTAATTGGAAGTCGAGCAATTTTACTACTAGCACTTCCAAACACACAATTACAGTCTTCAGATAAAATCCGACTCCAAAGTCCAAACATATTTATCCACAAGTAGCCTGCGACTTACTTCTAGGAATACATATTCCAATTAGGACATTGAACTTTACAGCTTTTCTTTTGCTTTTCATGCTTACAAGTCAATAACTCAACTCGACTCCTGGCAGCTGCCTGGCCTGGTCCTTGCACTTTCTTGTAGCGCAGCTCTCGTACCGGGATCACATAGTATCAATGAAATCACTACACTGGTTTTAAGGAAGGTAAATAAGATTGCAACCTCACTCATAAAAAAAAAACCTAATTACCCGATCTGGGTTTCCGTTCGAACATAATAAGATTGAGTTGAGCTGTAATGCTAAACCTAACTAGGAACCAACTGCCACCGAGCTTCAGACTAAATCGAGCGCCAGTACAAGTGATTGCAAATCCTTAGTCTTGGACAGAATAATTTGGAGATCTAAAAGAACTCCAGGGATCGAAGAAGTAGCAGCGTTCATGATCTTTGCCTTGCGTTCTTTCCCGTCCGCCTTTAATCCACTCCCATCTCAATTCCCCGTCTTTTTCCTGCCCCTCCGGCCCCATTCCCAGGTCCAGGGATCCCCATTACCGCCCTCACTTTCATTGGACGCAGAAGGGGAGGCGCTTTGCTACTCCCGCCCCACGGAGGAAGGTCCACTCCAAGTCACGTAACGGCTAACGCCGCTGTTGCTGCCTTCGCATACCGGGAGACCCTGGCAGAGAAGCCGCTTGAAACTTCCGAGCGCCCGGCGAAGGTCAGCTGAACTGGAATCACCGGCCCGCCAAGGGAGCATTCACCCAGCAAGGCGGGCGACCGCCGCTCTCCGGCACCCCTGCAATCCCCGAGACGTGATTGGCTGCAACCGAAGGCGTCTCCTCTCCATTCGTGGTTCGCCTTATTATGACCCTCCTCCGATTGGCTTATTCCGGGTCAGGAGTTCTGAGGCATTGTGGGTTAGAATGAAATCAATTTTAGGAGGCATTTCAACAACTACAACTCCCAAGAAGCTCGGTTCAGTTTCTGATGGTTACAATTTACGTTTGTTCTTTGCAGGAGGAATGAGTAAACAGTCTGCCTTGGAACGTTTCGCTGACATTTGCTTGCTCGTGGACTCCTGTAGTGAGGCTTATTCGAAGGCAAGGGGGAAGGCATTTCCCCCCGAGTTTAGTGGCTCCTAACTGTTTTAGCCAAATAATCTGTTAATTTTTTGCTATCATAGATAGTAAGAATATATAAGTGTATAGGTGTAACTATACCTTTAAAGTAGACACATTCATTTGGTCTTTAGAAAAGGCATGGATGTGGTTAAGGCTTCAATCCCGCACACATCTAATTGGGAACAGTCCTTTTTAAAAAATCAGTATTTTAAGCTATACATGAACATCTACAGTGTTGTTTGCAGTAGTAGCAATGACTTTTTTATTTTATTCTTAACCTGTTGGTATGCTGTTTGGGGTTGAGGGTGCTTATCACATCTGTAGTTCAAGGTTCTAATAGTTAACTTTTGGTTTGCTACAGGTTGAACTACAGTTCTCATCAGACTCAATTAATGCACCTAATAGTCAGGAATCACAGTAATGAATTTGGGGAGCTGTAATTTTGCAACCCTGAATAATACTAAGACTTTTAAGTTTCGATAAGTTGGTTTTACTCTATATAAGTTGGTTTTACTCTATTTTGTGTAGTACAACAAACAACTAGACTTGCAAAATAAAGGTATTTGGATTTAAATATGTTGAATGTGTTCCCCTTTTGTTTTAAGGGTTCTCCACTAATATTTGAGAGAACAGCAGTAAGATAGATGGACTCTGTTAGAATGGCGATGATGTACCGTTGGAAGACCCGAAGGACCAACTTAGGGACAGATCATCATGGAGAAAACTTGTGGCTGCTAAGAGTTGATAATAATGTGATGGCATGTCAATCAATTAAGAACTAGTGCCAAAATATATCGCACTACAGGACAAAGCAAAGTACCCCCTTTACGCAAACTTAGGTATTTTGTTACAGCAAGACAGCACGAGATGGCGCTGCTATCCTTTGATACTAAAGAGCAAAACTTTCCAAGCCTTTGTCGCAAATACTTATCCAAAACATTAGGCGGGGTTTGAACTTTCTGAAACCATCGAGATGAGAAAGGAGGCCTTTGGAGCGGATGTCACTCTAAAGATCATAGAGTCCGCGGGTTTCTATCCTGCCTCGATGATGATATCGTCGACGGTACATCCCGTCATCTGGCCGGGCTGCAAGACTAAGCCTCGCCTCCCTAACCGGCGGACAGCGATTGGCCAGGCCTACTGCCGGCGCTCCGCAGGATTGGTTGCTGCGGGAGACAGACGAAGAGTCGAGGGATTGCTGGCCGGCGGCGACTCCGCGGCTCCGGGAGAGTCCGAGCGAGGGAATAATACTGTACCGGTCAGACGAGCAGGTGAGTTCCTTCCATCTGCCTCAGGGCCTCGATTTGTTGTCGCAGTTCAACCCTGTCGCGAAGTTTCGGGTGTGGGACGAAGGGCGTCCGGTCAGATCGGGGCCGAGAGAGAATCTGCCGGTCGTGAGTCAAGGACACGCGCTGTTAACCGCCGACGGTCTCGTCCGAGGTTGCCGGGCGCCGCTTTTTGTCTTCCCCAGTCGCGGGGCGGGAAAAGAGCCGTGCCTTCCCGGCCACAACTGCTTTGGCTCTTCCGCCGTGTAGCCGGCGACTCCTGGTTCTTTCCCTGCGCGCCCCCGTCTTCCCCGCCCGTCAAGGGGCAGACCCGGGTGGGAGCGTGTTCGGCAGGGGCGGAAGAGTCCGCGCAGGAGGACAGTTTTGTGTCGTTATGTCTCCGGGAGGATCTGATTTTTTACGTAGGCCTAATCCTGGTGGTTCTCAAATTACTGCTTATGCGCCCTTTCTAAGCTCCTCGAATCGTAAAGGTTTTTTTTTTTTTCCTGCGAGGCCCCGTGGCTAATCTTAGAAATTTCATCTGGTTTACATTCTTTTGATTGTCTTCTCCCTTCTCTTTTCGGGTGCTCCGGAAAAGGCAGTTACTTTTACAGTTACTCCTACTACATCTAAATCAGTGTTTCTCAACCTTGACAATTTTAAGGCATGTGGACTTCAACTCCCAGAATTCCACAGCCAGCAATGCTGATCTAAATAGAATTTGCCTGACTACGTCTGTTGCTTCTAATAGTGCCGGATTTTCCTCCTCTTCCTTGTTTGTTACTTTGGACACCAAAAAAATAATAATCGAGTAATGTAGAAAAGACGGCGCTGTCTTGTGAGCGATAGGCTTAAGACCTGTCTGGTTCAAAATAAATAACTCAGTAAGCCCATCTAGGCTTTGCCTCTAACACTTAATCGAAAATTCAAAGTGGGGTACACAGCATCTGTGATCTACAATAGGATTCCTGCACAGTCAAAGAGATTCTCTCCCTCAAAAAGATCTAAAAATCCTTGCTATATAGTTAACATACCACTCACCCACTTCTTTAACTCATCACCCACTGCAGTCTTTGCTTCCTTTTCTCCCAGAAAAACTAAAAATTTTCTCATCTCTGACATTAGCTATGTCTGTTATGTTACTTTTATTGTTAGAAAATGTGTTTATGATCTGACATCCATAGTCAAAATGCTTCAGAACGTTGTGGTTAAATATATTGAAGTATATTTTGAAAACAACATTAAAAATATGTTTGCAAAATTGTGTTGTTGCATCCAACAATATTGTGAGAAATAGGATCATGATACGTAGATCTCATTTAGTGACAATTGGGACCGCCATCTTAGTCATTAAGAGAAGTCACTAAGTAAAACCATGACTCTGCTTATGATCTTACTTCAGCTTTCCTTTGCTTTCCAGACCTGAAATGTTATAAATATGATTGGTCACAGAGTTCCTTTTTCACCATGGTAACTATGAATAGTTAGTAAATAAGGCAGTCACTAAACAAGGACTTCCTGTAATCTCTGTAATCACAATATTTGATTTTTGCAGTTAAATGGATGCAATAGGAAATGATATGAAATAACTGACATCACACAAAACTATTCTGAATCTGAATTTACAGCTGAACTAAGCTAGACAGAAAATAATCTGACTTGGCAGAATACAGCTTTTTATGTTACAGTACTGATACTCGCTCTTCACAGATATAATTGTATTTGTTGTGGGAACGAATATGTTCTCCCATAAATTAAAAATATAGAGTTGCAACGAGTAGCAACCATGTGTGCAAAACCAGTAATTTTGTATAGTTAATTATTATAAGCTCTGGCTCATTCATTTATTTGATTCTACCACAATTAAATTACTTCAAAGACAAATAGAAAGTTACCAAGGAATGATCATGCACTCATAGTATATAGATATGACAAAAAGGTGTGAAGGCTATATTAGACATTTTGTTAGCAATGTGTAAAGTACCTTGTGCTAATAATAGATTCATTAAGTATGTATAACTAAGCTTGGTATAAGTTAATAAAATTTATATACAATATAAACCAAAATAATAAATTCATTTTATAATAGAACATAGTAAATATAAACAATTCCTAATGGACGCAATTACATTAGTGATGAGTACACCATTGGAAAACTTGAAAAACTAGATTAGGGAAAGGCCATTGTGAAGAAAGTATTATTTGTTTAGAGTTGACATCAAGTAGTTGACACACAGTTACCAGTCAGTACAACTTTAGTATAAATTGACAGAGAATATTTTTCTGACTTCATAAAGGTCCTATGAAAAGAAGCATTCTAATAGCCTCCTTAAAGTTCAAAATATTGAACTCTAAATGTAGGAGCTAAATGGAAAAATGTCTTAAAATTTAGGATGCATTATTAATTTATTATTAATGAATTTGATAGGTCAACATTTTACTAATTTATTTGATCCTATACTTGTAAACATGCTTTCACACATCTGGATTTTCTATCAAAAAACCAAATAATATCTACTCTAAATGTTATGTCTTTAGCACAAAAAAACTCTATTTGATTGTCTGGTTCAATTTGATTTTATAACTAGAGTCCCAGAACACACACAAACAAACTCACACATGCAGAGTAAAAATTAGAAATAAAAAAATAATATAGCAGCCAAAGCAGAATAGCTACACTGATTGCCCTTGATCTTGTCAGTGTTAAACATTACTGAACAAATCACATTTGTTTATTTTATTCTCTATGTAGGAGTAGTACATTACTTTTCTTACATAGCTTGGTTCAATTTGTTACAAAATAATTATACAAAATAATACATTTTAGCAAAAGCAATGTAGGTTTTGTTTTAATCTTAGAATGTATAAATCTAAAAGAAGCTCTAAGAGATTATGTGGGCAAATGGGGTGTTTTGTGACAGATTGTGCTATGAATAC
This sequence comes from Protobothrops mucrosquamatus, assembly GCF_001527695.2. Classification (NCBI taxonomy): domain Eukaryota; kingdom Metazoa; phylum Chordata; class Lepidosauria; order Squamata; family Viperidae; genus Protobothrops; species Protobothrops mucrosquamatus. Next base: position 145,550 of record NW_015386906.1, on the reverse strand, counting down.
TCATATTAATGGAGAATTGCAAATGTGTACAGGTAGTCCTCAACTTACAACCACAACTACAAAATTTACTATGTTGCTACATTTAATTTTGAGAATGGGATAACCTGTTCTTTTTTGTCTGGATCAGCTAGGAGCTTCCAATTATTAGCTCTTAGAAGAGCCAACATGGGTATTAAAGTTAACGTGTTGAAGTATTATAGAAAGTCCTCAGCTATGGATGCTTATTGGATGATGATTTGGGGTTAGTCATTCTCATTCCATTACAGACTTGCTGTTATGAGAAAGAAGTTGGAAGAGAAAGTGCTATGTAAAGTGCTTTGAGCTCCAGGAACAAAGATAAATCTAGCTAATGTCAATACTCATTTTTAAGAACAAATACTATATTTTTATTTCAGGTTAAAAGAATATTTTTAAAATGTCAACTGTGAAATATATGTCATGAAGTGAACTGCTATTCCCAGGTGAGAAATTGACAACTGAACAGCCACAAGTTAGCTTCTAAAACCTGCTATAAGTAATAAAGCCTAAAACTAGAAACTGCCTTTCCAAATGAATCTATTTTCCTCTGCTAAAAGAAACTAGCCATCAACTAAAACAACTCTATAATCAGAATGCAATATTTTGTGATAGCAGTTTTGCAGTTTTGCTTGAATTTCATTTCCTTTTCTTCAATTGCATTTTTCCTTTACAAAGCTCAGAAATTTGATTACTTTCCAAAATAATCGTAACTATGTTCACTTGACTAAATTGTTCTTATTCAAAACTATATATTATTATTGGTTGCACATTCTGGCAGATGTTTAGTCTGGATTTGGTATTTTTATCCACCTATTGAATCCTTTCCAAGGACCTGGGATAGATGTTTCATGGTGTTAGATACTGCCACACTCACCATACAGATGTTTTTATATTATAATTTGCCCAAAGTATACTAAATGTTTTAATGCAGTATGCTTTCAAAATTATATTTGTTAAAATCATTCTCAGGTATCATATGGCATTTATTGTTGGTCTTTATAATTGCTTCAGTTGCTGGTACCAAAACTCAGGCCCTACAGACAATTTATTATATAAATTACATTAAATAATTGAATTGGTTACCGTTTTCATACTCATTTGAAATGTGATCTTTGAACATTCCTATGGTAAGTACGATAACATTTTATCTGAAAAAAATAATAAAATATATTGTGATTGGTCTATGGGTATACCCTGTATAACTTTAAATGTATGCTTTTTTATACAATTGGTTCTTGCTTCTGTTGTTGCTGTTTTCCTTCTAACCTTTTTTCATCCTTTGAATATTAGAATACAACTTTGTAATATTTAATTAAAGGTGGTGTATAATTAAAACTACCACTTACATACTTTTGGTGAAAAATCCTAGAACTCTAGATGTTGTTATATTTATTTTGAGATGAATTCTCACATTGAAACAGTTGCATATTCTGCTTAAATATTTTTTTTCTCTCCAGGATGACTATGGAGCTTCTACCTTCTAGCAAGCTGAGGTTGTCAACTTACAAATTACTGAAGACTTTACCTTATTCTAGATGATCTGCTGGATTAAGCATCTATTTAGAGTGATATTTATGCAAGCTGGGTTAACTATGGAATCAGTAAGTATATCATTACAGTGACATATCTGCAAAAACTGAAAGTCTGAATAATGTATAGGGAATGACATGCATAAATGCCAATTATATTAAAAGGACATAATCACAGTGTAATATTTAAATATAACTGAATTTGTGGAATATAAATATACATAAAGTTCTCTGGAATAGTTCATTTCAGTAGTTCATTACATCATAAAACATAATAAAAATAATGTTGGTTAAGAGAGATATTGTGAGCCCATTCAAATTTTGTTGGACTGAGTATTGTGCCATTTTATCCAATTTATATTGCTGCCCATGCACTTGCATGACTCTGGGCACTGTACAATAAAATAAATCTTAAGTTGTAAATCTGTTTTCTGAATATACAGGTTTACAATGCAATTTGATACATGTTTACACAAAAATAGTTTTCCTGGATTTATTTAATTGTAAGTAAAACTTCAAAGTAAAGTAACATTGACACAGGCATTTTTTTTTTTTACTTTCAGCTGCTTTGGTCAAATAAATCTTATGGTCCAAGCAGAAGTATTGTAAGAAAAATTGGCTCCAACCTTTCTCTGATACAATGCCCAAGGGTTCAATTTCAGGTAAGATGTTTACTTGTTTGCTTTGATTTGCAAAACTGCTAAGACCTAAACATCTGGGTCTGTAGTATCTGGGGATATAAGTTATTTCTGTCAGTTTGGAACCAAAAATAGGGATATCCCCAAATTAAATTATTTCCTTAAGCAAAAAAAGTAGTTACATTAATTTTAAAGGTTAAAATTTAATTAAATGAAAATGACATGGATTTATAAATTGGATGTATTGATTCTGAAGTCTTCATTGGTTAGAGTAGAAAATAATTCAAATATCTAATGAAACTCAATGTCAACATATTTAAAAGTAGGTGAAAAAATGGTAGTATTTTCTGATTTAAAAAAATAGTCCCTTCAAAATAAAAATTTTTGTAAAATAATTTTGTAATTATATTGAAAATAGCAAACTGAATACCATTGATCAGACAAAGGTCAAATTCAGCATATTTTTAATTTTAGATTTATTTTCTGATGGCAGTGCCATATATTTTAAATAGAACTTCCTTTTCAGTACTAAGTAATGAGTTCTGAAAGACTTTTCAGTAGTTGTGATTTATAGTAAAACTAACGGATATATTTGAAAGTTGGAAGGAGAACATATTTTTAGGAAAATTGGTCATGATTTATTTATTTCTATTGCACTCAAATGTCAATAACATTGAATTTTATAGAACTCTTGTGACTTAACAGTTCTTGAGTGGAAAAGGCATTCAAGGATAAAATCATATTTACACATAACAAATTCAACAGCTTAGAAACATTTTGTATCATATGTGAATATCATGTCCTTTTTTCTAGAATAAAAAATATTTCTTCTCTTATTATTTATCTGTAGATACATTTATTTTATGATATTACTGGTCTAAGCTGTCAGTGACTTCCAAATATTTTTGATAAATCCTCGGCAGAAATTGATTCAAAAATATTGCTTATGGAATAAAAGAATAAGAAATAATGTCTTATATCTTAATCAATACTTTTCTCTGGAACATTCACCAAAGAGAAATGCCAATGTTAAGAGATCCTCACTCTGTTATTTTACATGCTTTAGCTATCTGAAGGCTCAATATAATGTTCGCAGCAGCAGCAGCAAAAGGCAGATTGTTGTTTACAAAGCTCTAATGCAGAGATAGGAAAGAGTTTAGTGGGCACAAATTCAGTTTAAAACCAAGCCCAAGAGAATAGGAAAATATAAGTGTGTTCTTGAGTTGTCACATGCTTGATGTTTAAAATAGTTATTAGACTAAAAAGATTCTGTGTCCCTGATCCTTGCTGAAAAATACTATAGTTTTCTGAATGGTGGCAGAATAAACTCTGCTGTTTTTTTTTTTAAATAAACCTAATAATATCACAGCTGTCTTCCTGCTTTCTTGAAACTTTTCTATACTATTCTCTCTTTCCTTTGTCTTCCTTTCTTGCTCTCTAGCTATTATATCGCAGGATCGTGCACTGAGCCTACTGTAAGTCAGTCTTTTCTTTTTTCACTAAAGTTCACTTTAACTATTGGTATTTACTTACATGTAAATCTGATTGTTAAGAATCTTAATTAATTTCTGTATTCCTTATTTTCTTGTGCATAGAGAATGAGCTAAATATCTTTAATGGCAGTGACAATTGTTTTGTCATTTTTGGAAGCCTAACAGCAAAATATTGCTGAAAAATTAAACTTTTCTTCAAGACAAACATACTTAGGATTACTACTTTAATAGGGCATATGCGACTTAATTAGTATAGTTAATCAGATATTTTAAATGTGGGTAGGAAATTTAGATACTTATTTTGGTGCCCCAGGTTTAATCTTTTCACAAAGCTTAGGTTTAGTTGCCTATCTAGTTTAAGGTCTGACAAAAGGCAAATTTGAGTTTGTCCTATGGCACATCTCCAAAAAAGCATGTGAAGTCTAAAATAGTAAACAAGCAAGAAATTATAACCCACTTAAAATACTTGCATATATAAAAGTTCTAGTTTCACATGACCATGAAATAATCTCTGAATAAAGTGTTAAACTATTAAAATACATGGTTGTATGCTTTTCTTCCTTTTTGGAAATTATGTCACAATGATCCAATATTAGCCAGAGTAGTCACAGTGATAACACTCTCATTGAACACTGTAGAATAGCAAACATAGGCTTGATTTTCAATAAAGATAACCTTACAGTATTGAGAATTTTAACTTCAGCCATTTCTAGAAAGTGGTTCTTACCCTTTAAATACTTTTGATGCCTCCTTACCTGGGCTGACAAATCCGGAAACAGATACATTAAACTAACGCCTATTAACACATTAATAAGGATTTGGATTTTCTTTCTCTGAAACGCCTATTAACACATTAATAAGGATTTGGATTTTCTTTCTCTCTCATCCAAATATTATGTAATATGTATGAGAAATAGTTTGAAATTAATCAGATTATTCACCTATGTAACTTTATTAGTATATGTAAATTTCCTAACCTGCAGCTAGGCATTTGCTATGTAATACCCAATTTGTATGTCATATCATTAGGAAACAACAATGGAAATACTAATGCTGTGGACATTCCTTAGATTTCTTAGATTGGATCATACTACTAAGTTTGAAACCTTGCCCAAATGGAAAAAAAACCACTAGCGTTTTAACTCTTGTATTAACTTGTTCTCCCTCTCATTTATTTATCTTATTCTCACTATGTATTTTAACTTCATGTTACCTTTATAGTGATGTTATACTGATCCAGGCCCAGGCAATTGCTCTAATATGTAACATTATCCAATCAATCTAGCTTACATCTCAGCCTACAGAAAACACTCAATCTCACCAACTAAAAGAAGATGCAGTAGTCTCCCTTGTAGATGTAGGGTGGGTTGCTGAAGAAGATGATGAAGGAGACAAAGTTTTTACACGGTTCCGGTATGTTTCTCAAAGCTTATCCTCTATTATTGGTTCTTTAAGCTTTGGTAGATAACCTGTTGACCAAGGCCAACTCTCAATTTCTATGAGAGTTACAGTTTGAAAATCAGGTTTTCTGATAACATGAAAACTGGCCAATATTATTGATCAAGGAAGAAAATCTTAACAAGCTTTAAGGATTCTTTTAAAAACATAATAAATATGTTTCATTATCTAGCTTTTGTGTTTATACAATAACTTTATGCTTATATAAGCATATATTTTTGTAGTATGTTCCTATTTCAGTACCAAAATATCTGGGTAGTAGACACAAATAGATGTCCAATATTATTTTAGTCAGAATGAGATATGAGAACGCAAGTGCAACTCTAGGAAAAGAAAAATAAATAGATTAGAGGTAGTCCTTGACTTACAACCACAATTAAGCCCAAAATTTCTGATGCTAAGCAAGACAGTGTTAAGTGAATTGTGCCCCATTTTATGACTCTTTTTGCCATGGGTGTTAAGCAAATCACCAGTTATTAAGTGAATCATGCAGTCATTAAGTGAATCCGGCTTCCCCATTGACTTTGCTTGTCAGAAGCTGCCTAGAAAGGCTGCAAATGACAATCCCGGATGCTGTGACCATTGTAAATACATGCCAGTTGCCAGCCCCCAAAGTTTGATCACGTGACTATTAAGAATGCTGCAATGGTCATAAAGTCACTTTTTTCAGTGCCATTATTACTTTGAATGGTCATTAAACAAATGGTTGTAAGTGGAAGACTTCTTGTATCTTTCCAGTTGTTTTCAACTGGTTTTGGCATAAAGATGACCTTTATTGCCTTTTTATACGTAAAAGGATGGGGAATACTATTCTATTGATACTCCAGCAATGACAACATGTGAATTTATGTGTTGGATAAATTTGTAATAATCTGGCTCTATCCAGAGAAGTTCACAACTAATATTAAAAATAACAAAGCAAAAGAAATATGAAAATGAAAGCACTGATAAAATACTATTTGATTTTCTCTTAGTTTGATTTAATTACTGTGAAGTAGGTTTATGTAAGGTCATGTACAGTGAAAGCCCTTGAAAGGAAAAAAAAAAGCCTTGACTCTGACAGCAGTTTTAGTACAAAAGGAAAAGTACTTACACAGGATCTTTAGGGGCTTTAGTAGTTGCTGAAGTTATGAAGGTAGAAGAAACCAGAGAACAGTAAGCAAAGCAAAATTATAAAAAGAAGTCTTATGGCATTTTAAGCATCTGAGTACAAGACATCTTTTAAAGCTCACATAGACCAAAGAAATTATAATACAATTTAGACATTAAAAAAAGCTGTTAAAATGTTATTAGACTAATGATATAGATGAATTTTTCTGCACTGTTTGCAGACATAATAATTGAAAAACAGTGGTTGTGTTTAATATCTAAACCATCTGTTCTTGAAAGCATTTTATTATTGAAATATAATTGATATTTTTCTAAATGTTATCAGATTTCTAACTTATCTGGGCTGAAGGCCAAGGAACAAAAATGAACGCTTTGCCTTCACCTTTCCAACAGAACAGAATATAGTTTAATGTTTACAGGAACTTCTAATCATTGTTTTAGCTTAAATACAAACATGGCAAAGACAGCATTCTACATTTGGAGAGAATAAGATATTTGGTTTAAGAGACAGAACTTTAACTTAACTACCTTCAATCAAGGGATTTATGTTATATGGTGAAAAAAACAAACTATTTTTTTGATTATAGATCAGAAGGCTGGTCAAAATCCCAACCATTCCTTAAAGATGAAGTCTGCTCAGGAAGAGACTCAAGTACTGAAGAATTGTTGCCCAAGAAATCACAAGAAATGGAAGACTCCAAAACTGCAGTAGCCACAAACAATGAAGCATTACAGAAAATAAATGCATTGGAAAATGAGCTTGCTAATTTAAGAGAACAAATAGCCAAAATTGTAAGCCTACAAGAACAAAATTTGGCAGCAGGTATTGTCATTTTCTCAGTACGTTTTAAGTGTTATGCCTATAGACAAAAAATACTATAAATTCAGGTGCAAATATCCTTGGTGTATAAATTATGACATTTAGAAAATTAGTTGCTATAGTCTTTCTCTATCTTGACATGAAAGATCTGGAATGGGATATTTCTGTATTATTACTCATCTGCACATATGATCTTGAACCTGCTTTCCACAACCTGTTGTTTTTCCTTTGTGGTAGATGATAGCACCCATGATTCTAAGCCAGCATACTTGGCTGTGATGAAAAGTGTAATCTGGTGCACTAGATAGAGTAATAGTAGTAATACTAGTAATAGGTTGGGCAAAGTTACATTGAACTCTTGTAGAAATCTGAGTCAAGATGTTCTTGGGATTTGTATTACAAACTTTTGGCAATAGTAAAGATTTTGACTGGAAATTCTTAAAATGAGACTTACTTGTGATTGTTCTTATACAGTATCTAAAAACAATTTTATGAAAGGTTCAGTTAACACACATATGATGATTAATTTTTTGCCCGCATTTCCAATTTTCCTTTTACCCAACAATGTAATGTATTTTCCTGAGAAACAGTATACAAACACTGTTTCCTTCTATAATTGCCGATTGGATAGCAGTAAGTTTAAAGTACTGGGGTTTTTTTAACCTATAAAACTATATATGCTTTGGCAGCAAGATACTTAAAGAACCACCTTTTCCAATATAGAAGTGATTTGATCAACTTGTTCATGATGAAATTCTCCCAGTATATTTTAATGGTCTACCATGCATAGGAAGTAAAAGGGACCAGAACTTATGGGCATTGGTTTTCGGTTTTCGCTTTTGAAATTAGGCTGGCACCCTCATTGGCCTTCAGTAACTTTTAAAAATAAAACTGTTCCTGAATAGTTATCATTTTCTTCATTGCTTTATGATGTTTGTGTTTTTAATGTTTTTATATTTAGTTAACATTCATACAGCTACCAATCTTAGCCCCTATAACCTAGGCAGCAAACAGGGATAGAAAACACAATAAACTATGTTTATCTGTAAACGAGAGTCATTTTTTTTTGTTCAGCACTATAGAAATGTAATAAATGTCACACACTAGAAAGCTGCTTCAATACTGGGGTCAGTATTTACAGCCAAGCTATGTATTCCCTTAAAAAAAAACTTCACCCTTTTCATTATATTTTGTGTTAAAATGGAAATTGTCAAGAACAAAGAGGGAATATAGTAGTGGTACATGGTAACAATCCAGTTCAATGCTGATTCTATTTGGTAAACACAATAATGGATACATTTTTTAAACAAAAAATTATTAAAGATATTTGCAACATGTTTAAATGTACATTTTTCTTACAGCTGGAATAAGTTCTTCTGCTTCCCTTTCTGTCCTACCGCCGCCACCACCACCACCACCACCCCTGCCTCCACCACCATCACTTCAGCACAATGTTTCTGCCATTGACCTTATTAAAGAGCGCAAAGGAAAAAGAATAAATTCTGGCAAGACTCTGATAGATAGTGATCCAAAGAAGCTTGAAATGCCAAATATGCTAGATATCCTGAAAGACATGAACAATGTAAAGCTGCGCTCAGTGAAAAGGTACGTTTCCCCCTTATTAAAGATAGGGTTGCAGGGAAGAAGTGCAATATTTTGATTAATGCTATGCAGAGATGGAGATGTGATAATCATTTATTTGCTTGATTCAGATAATTAAAGTAGCCTCCCACAAGTGAATGTGCATCAAGTTCATCGTTTGGTTTTCAAACAGGAGCTTGTCATTTTAATGAGTAAAAATAGACCCTCTTAACAACCAGAATTGGGACCCATAACCACATTGCTAAGTGATAGTTGACAACATATCATGACTGACAAATTTATAATGTTGATTTTCCTGGGGTGGTTAATCAAGTCACTAGAGTTGTTAAGAAAGACATCAGATGGCCCAAATTGCAGTTTTACTGATGGCTTCTCAGTGAAGTACCTTCAGAAGGCAGCTGTTCACATGACCACAGGACGCTGCAACGGTTGTAAGCGTCTGCCAGTTGCGAAGTACTCTAATCTCGCTCATGGGATAGCAGGGACAGCAATTTAAGTACAAGGACAGGTCATAAAGTTATTTTTTTCAAGACAGTCATTAAATGAATGTCTGTATCAACTTTTAAAACTAAAGAAAAAGAGGATGATAGTACTTTACTATATATTTTCTATGCCCAGCTGTTTTACCTGATAGACCTGAATATAAAGAGGTATTCTGATACTTCTTTCTTGTTTTTCTGGCACTTGAAGTGTGAAAGCAAAAAAACGATAGGCAAAACATTGGTGAAAATGGTGCATATATTTGCCTCATTTGAAGTCAGTGTGTCATAAAAGCCTTACCTTATTCTTTTGAAGGCCGGAGGAAAGCACAATAAGGAAAACTGCTGACCCAACAGATCCTGCTGCAATAATAGCTGAGGCTCTTAAAAAGAAATTTGCATATCGATACCGTAGTGACAGTTCAAGTGAAAGTGATAAACAGAATTCAGCTTCTGAAACAAAGATGGTAAGTAAGTGTTTGGTCCCAAGTTTGACCGTTGTACTGAGCCATGGTGTGTTGAAGAAGTCATAGAATCTGGTTGTACTAACATCAGGAGTAAGCCAGTTTACAAGCAACCAAGGTTCACATTTTAAGCTACATTGGAGTTTACATAAATTCAGGATTAGAGATCTCCAGGAGAATGCCTAATCTCAAGAGATTGGCAAACTAATGTCAACCCATACTTTTAACTTGGCTTATTATCAGTTCCAGTATTTACAATTGGTTTCCTTGAGTTAAAGGAGCAAGCTGCCAGGGAACATTTGCTTCCTTTCATTCTGGTGGATTTAGTACTCCCACTAATAGAATCTAAAGCAATGTATTTCAAACTTGGCAACTCTTAAGAACCGTGGACCTAAAATCATAGAATTCCCCAGCTACTGATCTAAAAAGTGTTTTAGAAGTAGGCATGAACTGCTGGTCAATAAAAATTCCCACATATTGTATACAAACATTGCAAGGAGGAAAATACATGGATTTTTTTTTTTTAGTTTATATTCTTTTTCTTTTCACAGTTTGGGCCACACCTGCTGAAGTCTACAGGAAAAATGAAGAATCTAATTGAAAATGTTAAGTAGAAAAAACATGCTTCAGTATAAAGGGACCACCTCAACTGTTTTGAGAATTATATTTATAATTTTACAATACTGAGTAGTGTGTCTTGCTTCCATGAACAAGTTTAAAAACGAAAATTCTACCATGTTCTAGCACAGGTTTTAGTATTTATGTACAAGTTGTGTTGGGCTAACACTAAGTTATAAATGTCACTTTTAAACTTACGTGAATGCAATTATAGTTTAAATTATAGCTTTGATGTAATATCTGAAATATAATAGTAGGACATATTTAGCCTGAATTGACATCTCATTTTGAACTTGAAATACAGACTTCACTGGAGCCACTTTTCTTTCTATAGGGTGAAGGTGACAACGCTTGAGTATTTTATTATTAGCAGAATTGGCTAAATTTAAAGCAAATGCTGGAAGAAACTAGCCAAAGCTTGATCATGTTTTTAGATAGAATGTAACACTATAATTGCAACTTTATTCTAGCGATAATGCACATATGAGCATATCAACAGTTACTAATGAAACTTAATATCTAATTAGCATTGTTGTCTCCTTCATAAACCTTCAATCCTGCTTACTCACCAATTCCTGTTGAACTGAATTGCAGATAATAAACTGTCAAATAAGTCAGAAAATAATTCGAGATTGGAAAAAATAATTGAAGGCCAGCTTTCCTGTTGAGTAAAACATTTTACTTCTTGAACAGAGTATTTTGTCAGTATTTTGTCATCTTGGGTAGTATTTGCGAATTGCTGAATAATTTGGTATGACATGGAAAAGTGGTTTATCTGCATATGTTTTAATAGCAAATTTAACGTAAATGTCATGAAATGCTTAAAAGCAAATTTCACTTTGAAATTTGTTCAAATATGAAAATGTTTTTAAATTGATCATGTAAAATTGCTCCCAGGTACTTTAATGTTTATTATGGTATAGTTATATCAGTATTTTTAAACTTTTCCACCACTGTTCAAAATAAAAAAAATAGTATAATATATATTACATTAGTCTGGTCATATTTTGATGCTTGAACAAAGAATACTGCACAACGGGGCCTAAGAACATCTAAATCAAATAAAATGAACAAAATGTATGCATTAAAACCACAGGTGTCAAACTCGCCGCGTCACATGACATGTTGTGACATATCACAATTTTTTTCGCATTGCTGGAGCTGTGGTGGGTGTGACCTCTGCACAATGCAGCCGGCCAGCAGGACAGCAGTTTGACGCCCCTGCACTAAAAGGATTGGTTCAATTTAAAGATACAATCTGTATCTGTTAAGTCCTGAATCAGGTTTGCTTTAGACGGGAAAAGGTAGTTTTAAAAAGAGGTAACATGGAAAGTGTTTTAACCTTGGAACAGCTGCTTCAAATTTTCCAATGGCTCAAAATGCCAAATTGTGGCTGATTTGTGAATAAAATGTTTTCAAACAGCCCAGCCTGACTTGTATAGCAACAGAGATAAATCATATCTCTGCTAATAATTATTTAGACAAAATAGGATGATGTGGGAACAGACCAATGAGGAAGATAAAGCATACATCAGTCAAAAAATGTCAACTTCATAGTCTAATTTATTATTGCTAGTTTGTGCTGTTTAAGGGAACTTAACCTTCCTGTATATAAATGGATAGGTTCTATATGGGTTGTGCTGTACCCTGTAAGCAAGTAATTGCTTCTGTGAATACAGGTAGTTCTAAATTTACAACCTCAAAGGGCCATCACAAAATGTTGCACTGCTCCCAACCAATGATCGCATCACATTTCAGGCTCTTGGCAACTGGCTCACATTTATGATCACATTTTGCAAATTTTTTGCCATTTTCTGGCAAAAACACCTATTGATTAAGCATCATACTTACTACTACATGGTGTGCATAATGACAATGACGACTTGCTTAACAACTACCCTGACTTACGTTCTCAATTGTGGTCATACATTGAGGACTATCTGTATGCATTACAATAGTATGCCATTATCACTGCTGAAGATATGTAAATACAAAGATTCCTAGTACAACTTTTAACTTTAGAATGCAAAGAACAGAGTATTTGCTATGGATTGGATTACTGATAACATGATTTAGATTAGAGGTAGCCATAGAATCAAAGGAGTAACTAATCTTGATCTAGGTAGAGATCAAGTAGAAAATGTTAGCAACTGCATTTAGTAAATTTACTAAATTTAAATTAATAAATTAGTCCATGAGTTGCAGTTGTAACAACCTGTAAGTTGGTTAAATAAAAAACAATTTCACAAAGAAACCATGCAAGCCTATCAGTAAGTAATGTGATTTTAAAAAGATATAATAAAGTTATATCCCATTATGTCCCATTGAGTTCTAGTTTATCAGTATGAAGCATTGCTGTTTCCAGGAATAGAGTCCCCAGTAATTAAAAGAGTTTGAAGAGAGGTACTGAAAAGAAAACAGACTGTATATCTTATTTCTGTAATCAGTATTGTGCAGATTTAAATGGTATCAATAGCTGTAGCATAGCTAGCAATGTCAGCATATTAGAATTAGCAATTTTGAATATCAGATCGAATAAACAAGGAGACTGGTGAATCTCAAAACCTAATGTTTAATGTATAAAAAATCTGTTCTGCATAAATTGCATTTTATTCAGAGGAAGAATGCTCATACCCTAGACAACTGGAAGCAGGGGAAAAAAGAGGTTTCTGAAGCAGATTTATCCAATTATGATTGATAATTAATTCAATATATTCAAGACAGGATAAATGTTGCATCTCTAAAAGATCCTGCAGTATAGTATTAGTATTATATGACAGCAAACAAAGGAGCGGATTGCATTAAAAAGCTGGAATGAAATCCACACCATGACTGCTGAATAATGTTGAGGTTTTGCTCAAGACCACAAGTAAGCCATAAGTTTTCTGTGCCGCTACAACTTGGAAGAATCATCGTGTCATGACCGTTAGCAGGTCTGAATGAAATCAGAAACACTAAGACTGAAGAAAATAAGAACCCCAGAAACATCAGAAAGGAGGTAGTTGCTAATGAGATAGCAGTTATAGTAGAAACCTATGTTCACAAGAATTGAAATCTGCCAAAAGATTGTGGGAATTAAAACAGTGTCAAGAATAAAAATCTGAACAACAGAAAGCCAGACTCTGAACATCTACATGCAATTGAAAAACCTGTAAGCTCTTTTTTTTAAAGACCAGACAAAAGCACAAAAGTTTTAGCAATGTATCGAATGAAGAGCAAGGGAGAATAGAAGGTGGCTGCACTTCAACCAATAGGGGTTATGGGACACTCCAAGTTCAACCCACCAAAGAGAGTTAAAGCTGCTTTTATCCTTTCTTTCTAACCAGATGTTTTGTGCACAATGCCAAGTTTCACAAATAGTTTGGAACTGAAGAGACTAAGTGGAACCACAGCTGTTGATAGCAAGTTTTTTTCATTTGGTAAAAATAAGTACTGCATGTCTGCATTGGATGAAGAGAACAATGACCCTGCAATTAAGAGTTCCCACACTAGCACCTGTCTTAAGAGCCTCAGCTTTGGTGACCCTGATTTGTGGGCAAACAATGCCAATGTACCATTTTCTCATATGAGAGACAAGGAACACCCATCAGTGGATAAGATTTTTCCTCCACATTAATATACGTAAAAAAGGTTATTTCTCTGCGTTATGTTATGTTCCCCAAGAAAAGGCCATAGAATTGCCAAATACCGTATATACTCGAGTATAAGTCGACCCGAGTATAAGCCGAGGGACCGATTTTCCCACAGAGAACTGGGAAAAATTGGTGACCCGCGCATAAGCCGAGGGGGCATTTTGGCTGTTCCTCCCTGGCCGCCGCCCCACCCCCGCCCCCNCCCCCGCCGCCGCCGCCGCCGCTGACTCGAGTATAAGCCGAGGGGGGCATTTTTCAGCCCCAAAAATGGGCTGAAAAACTCGGCTTATACTCGAGTATATACGGTAAGTACTACGGCCTCCCCTTCTAATCAAAGTCCATAACTACAAAGATAATACAGAAATTAATTTGTGATTAGAAAAGCAAAAGAGAAAGAAAAATGAAAAAAAACCTCTCAAGACAAACCACTGGTAGCTTTTTAATAGGTATCGGCTTATAGCTTACTACAAGACTTCTTAGTTTCCCATAACAACAATCCTCTGAGGAAGTTTGGGTTGATGAAGAGTGATTGTCCCAAAAAATCACCTAGTGAGCTTCCATGGCTAATGATGGCCTAGAACAGCGGTTCTCAACCTATGGGTCACGACCCCATTTGGGGTCGATTGACCATTTCACGGGGGTCACCAAGCAAGGCTGTCCGCCAATTTTTTCCCCCTTTTCCGGCAGGTGCCTTACCTCCCTTGAGCTGGGCCAGCTGGTGGTCGGCCTGCTCCGTGTCTCTGCCGCTTGCCAGCTACGCCTCGGCCGGCGCAGGGGGCGGAACCACGCATGCACGGCGCTCCCGGGCAGGGAAAGTCCTCGACTTACGACCGGTTGGGTAGTCCTCGACTTACGACCGGTTTAGTCCTCGACTTATGACCGGTTTAGTTTTCGACTTACGACCGGTTGGGGGTCGCGGCATTAAAAAGGTTGAGAACCACTGGCCTAGAACCTGGATCTACCCATATATTCGAACCCTTGAAACACCTATAGTGCACCTGAGGTTATCAGAGAAAAGGCTCCTGGCGCTGCTTCTGTAGTTGAAAAGAGACTGAGGAGATAACTGGACCCACACCCAGGAATTTGGGCCCTAGGATATGTTTTTCCCACTAAAGATTTTCCTTGGCTTTAGAACATTTTGGTTTAAGTGCTGTATATTTGCTGCATAAGGACCACAAAGAAAACATCTACAAAACATTGTGTAGCTTTTATAAAAAGCTCTTATAGAATCCAAAGTCACTAAGAAAGAAATTCTTTGATTAATGTGATCTTAACTATTTCTCCACCTTTCAAACTAGACTCGAGATAATGTGAAAAGTTTTTATTATTAATCAAAGATTAACAGCAACAGGCACATTAACATGAGGATGGCAAAGCCTTTAAGAAATGGCTTTACACTGAAGCTCTCTCCCAAAAATGGCTGTTGCAAATTGTAAACAGAACAAAACAGTCTTTACAGTAAAAAACAAGGAAAATACAAATGAACAAAATTAAAGCACCAGTTTCTCAAAATAGATTACAGTTGTGCTTACAGTACTTAAAACTTAAAACTTACAAAAAAAGGAATGCTTGAAGATTAAAAATTAGTCCTTAAAATTTGTCCTTAAAAACATTTCTCCTTTTCACATCAAAAAAACCCAGAATGGGTAACATTTCAGTAGAGGGAGGGAATAAGTAAACAATGCACTTTTTCAATCAACAAAATTTGGTCACTTAGCTTTGTGCATAGTTTAAGGCAGCTGTAACAACCTATCAGTTCCCCTCCCCTCCCCCCACCCCCGTGGCTGCTCATGAAAATATCACATTCTAAAAAGAATAAATTAAAAAATGCCTTTTGACTCCTTTTCATTTTCCCCCTTTTTCACAATCCCACCAGGTACTCATTCATTCATTCATTCATTCTCTCTCTCTCTCTCTCTCTCTCTCTCTCTCTCTCTCTCTCTCTCTCTCTCTCTCTCACTCACTCACTCACTCACTCACTCACTCACTCACTCACACTCACTCACTCTCTCTCACTCACACACACTGCAGCGTAAGGGGCATTTTGTACCCTTGTTATGAAGGACATGCTTTCCATCCCACTTTATTTCAGACTGGCAATACCCTGAGCTGTTTCTGGTAGTCACTCCACCTTTTTTGTTGCATGTGCAGTTCAAGTGTACAATAACAAAAACAACATGCAATTGTTTTCACCATAGAATCTTAACATAATTTGAAGTTCTTCCTCTCCTCCATCCCACCTCCCTTCCCAAAATTCAGAAGTATTTCTGCTTGCTATATTGCATTCCCATACTCTGGAGTAAAACGTGGCTGTGCTTTATATTAAATGTTCAATTCTCAATGCACAGCCAAATTTGTAACCCACGGCAGACTTCTCTTACTAAGAGAAAAATGAGCTGCAGTTTCAGATTTGATAATTTAAAAAAAAAATCAGTGGTTCCTTCACAGCCATGCAGAAAGGTTATTTTTGAATCTACAGTTTCCAAGTCTGTGTGTAAACATCAGTTCTTGCCCAAGGCAGCCAAGTATGGGCACTTCACATTTCCACATTTTGGACAAGGATCGAATGGAGTCCTGCTAAATTCCAGGAAAATAGAATCATCCATGTCATGTGGCAGTTTTGAAGGCCTTACGTCAAATCTCCTCTAAAAAAACCAAATAATGTGGCACATAACAAATCTTGAACTTTCCCAGTCCAGACTTGTATTCTTCTCAGGATTGCATATTCAAGGTTCCATGCAGAAGCCAACCGAGGCATATGCATATTGCTCTATATTCAGGTCTTGTAATTGAAAACCAGTTTCAAATGATTTCTCAAAGAAAACAATTGGAAATAAATAATGCTGGCATTGTTTATACTGAAACCTTGGCAGTCAGGCAGAATTTATCCTCAAACGCTGGTCTATAGATACCAAGCAAGAGCAGTTTGTTAAGCAGATTCTGGGGTCAGGATAGTCGGTGTTCCTGAGGTACTACATCAGAGTCTGTTTCCTCACATGCAGGATCAGTATCATCACCGTTGCTAGATTGTTCTCTCTGAATACCTTTCCAGCTAGCTTTATTCAGTCCCATGTGACCAAGCATAGTTTGAGACAGCTTGGTGTTTGAAAAACGAGCCCATTCTGCAAATAATGGTTCCACCAAATAGGTCATAAAACCTAGAAAGACAAAATAAGTTACAATGTGAACATCAAAAAACCCTACCTCACAATTCTATACATTTTAAGAATAAAATAGAGCTGGAAGGGACCTTGGAGGCCTTCTAGTCCAGCCCCCTGCTCAAGTAGGAGAACCTATACCATATCTCAAAGACAAGTGACTGTCTAGCTTCTTTTTAAAAATCTCCAGTGATGGAGCGCCCATAATTTCTGGAGGCAAGCTATTCCACTGGTTAATTGTCCTCAGTCAGGAAGTTTCTCCTTAATTACAGGTTGCTTCTCGCTTTGATCAGTTTCCAACCATTGTTTCTTGTCCTGCCCTCTGGTGCTTTGGTGAATAACATGACCCCCTCTTCTTTGTGGCAGCCCCTCAAATAGTGGAATATTTCAGTATTGGGTTTTTTTAATGTACTGTACAGCATCTGCATATTACTGAGCACAGGAAATATATACAGTGAACAAAATACATTTGAAAACATTACTATACAGTCCTTGAGAAACAGTTTATCATTCTTTCTATGAGTTTAGTTTTACTTTACAATGTTATATTGTACAAACTGACCACAGATTACATACAAGGGCAATTTGGAAATAAACCTCCATTTGGTTATCAATGACAGAAACTTGCAGATACAGAACTTTTATTATACACATTAGAAAACTACAACATTACATTACTTTTCGACATAACCGCCATTCAAATTGAGGCACTTGTCATAATGTCTTACAAGGTTTGAAATTCCTTAGTAGTGGGCTATTGGGGAAGGGAGTGACCAAAAACATTCCAATGGAACTGCTTCAAAAGTTCTTGGGTGCATCTACCGGTGTGCGGGTGAGCATTATCGTGAACCAACACCACACCAGAAGTGGTGCCATGGAATATCCCACCAAATGTGAAGATTCCAAAGGAGTACTGCTAGTGAAGTTCATGGAGCATGGTTTAACTATCAATTCAGAAGTCAACTGTGAAACGTTATGAAAACTCAGATGAGCCATCCATAACAAGCGTGGGGGCATGCTGACTTCCGGGGTGGTGTTGGTTCACAATAATGCTCACCAGCATATCGCTAGACACACCCAAGAACTTTTGAAGCAGTTGCATTGGGATATTTTTGATCACCTCCCCCCATAGGCCAGATTTGGCGCCGAGCGACTACTACAAAGGAATTTCAAACCTTGTAAGATGTTATGACAAGTGCCTCAATTTGAATGGCGATTAAGTCAAAAAGTAATGTAATGTTGTAGTTTTCTAATGTGTATAATAAAAGTTCTGTATATGCAAGTGTCTGTCATTGATAACCAAATGGAGGTTTATTTCTGAATTGCCCTCGGACATTCAAATCAATAGGCAACCCAATATTTAGGCTAAAGCAGAGCCTTGATGTGGCTCTTCCCAAAGATCTAGCACAAGGTCAAAGGCATTATGATCCCGAGCAGCAACTCCTTGAGTACTCGAGCAGGAGGATGATATGGCATTCCTGCCCTGCCAGTGGGCTTCCCCAACGATCCAGCTGACCGCTATAGAAACAGAATGTTGCATCAGGTAAGTTTTCGGTGTTATTTATTAAGTTCTTATATCTTTGTGGATAGTCTGTTTTTAAGTTTGAGATAGACAAATATTAATTGCAAATAACAGCCATTCTCCTCCTATGTAACTAGAAATGAGTTTCCAGTTTATAGCTGGAATCTAAATATAACCGCAGTATGCATCACACTATGTTGAATTTGGGCACCAACACATATTATGATTAATTTAAACCATGAAGCTCAGAATGGAACATACAAACCTATCAAAACATTTCTTTCCCCTTCCCCCTACTTTCCTTCACCTCGATTTTATCCATTGTCTTTATTTCTGTTTGTATTTTATATTAGGAAAACACTTTTATCAAAAATATTTCTTTTTTAAAAAAATTAAAAAATATATTTCTTTTCCGAAACATGAATGTAATATCTTAACGAAGAAATTGGTTTAAATTTGGCTAAGCTGTTACTTGTAAACTCTTGTTTCTTCATTTATAAATTTAAAACTTCACTATAAAAATGTATCAAATGTAAATTAGACTGAAATTTTAAGCTCATTTCAAAAAGCAATTTCATAGTATTTCGGGGAAATTGTAAGTGCTAGATAAAAGAAATCCTGTTTCATGAACACAGAAACTTTTTAAAGTCAATGAGCATAATTCAAGTAACATTTATACAGTGCAATAAAACAAAAAAATTTTGTTTGCAATCTGCCAAAAAACATTTTAAATTATTCAGACAGTTCATTTCTGGCTCCTCCATATTATATATTAATAAAAAAATTATGACAATTTTCCACATAAATCAGTAATTACCAATCTGGATGTTGGCAACGGTTTCTGTCTGTCGATCACATAGTGGACTCACACCTAAGCAGTATTTTTTCTCAATGTCTCCTACAACAGAATATTGTTTTAATCATTTATTATCTACAATAAGTCAGGAAATATGCCCCCAACCTCCAAAATCTGCAGTAGACACTTAAGGATCTACAGTGCAGAATGAACAACTGAAAGCAATGAATGAAGAAAACAAAGTTCTACTGTGAAACTTTGTGCCTCACTGAGTGCCATTGTAACTTTGAACAATCACTGAATGAATAGTTGTAACCCAAAGATTACTACACCTAATATAACTATTATTATAAATTCAGCCCTATCAGATAAAATCCAAGGAACCCCAGGCCCATTCTTACCCAAAATTAGCTGTAGGATTTCTCAGTGTTTTGAGAAGGAGGATAGATCAATACTGCTGTGCACCCTTTAAAATAAACTTTTACAATTTATTTATAAAAAAAAAACTTTTCCCATGAAAACAGAAAACACCACTCTCCAATCACATGCCTGAACTCCTCATGCTGTCTAATGTAATAGCAAGGTAGGAGTTATAAATGATAAGTACATGTTATTTTAATAGCCAGACTGAAAAAGGAAAAATCACTATTTTCCAAGGAAAGTACCACACAAAATTTGAGATAATAAGTAATAATGAGTTCCTAGACATGTTTTGGATTTCAAAGAATTTGGCTACTAAGGTTTCTAAAGTAGAGACACTACTAAAGAATTTTTTGAATCATAACCCTGTGAGGATAAAAGGAAATCTTTTAGATGAAGACTACGGGTAAACCGACTTACGACAACAACTGGAACTGGAATTTCTGTTTTTTCAGAGCGTATTGTTAATCTGAATTGTCATTAAGCAAATAGTCCTAAATTGAGGACTACCTGTACATGAAATGTACTACAATGGTGGACAGTTGTAAAAAAAACACATTTTTTTAAATAATTTCAATAAAGGTACAAATTTAAAGATGGTTTGGGACACAAATAAATCTTTTATTAGAGAACATAATAGTGAACTCAAAAAAAGAGTCAACACACAAACAATTTTAAATGAGATAAACAGAAGAATTGAAGCAATTTCCAGAAAAGATAAGTATTTCTCAACAAACTAAGCTTTTACAATGATAATTATCTATACAACATAAGAGAAATTGAAATAAAAATGAAATATGTAAGGGAAAAACATGCCGAGTTTGCAAACAAACCAGGGAAATGTTTGGCATATAAATTATAAAAAGAAAAAGAGAAGAAAATGGTTTTGAAATTACAAGAGAGAAATACTGAATTAATGGATATCATGCCTAAGCAAAAAGCATTTCAATATTATTCCAACTTGTATAAAAGAAAATATTTCTCTCTGGAGAAAATAAAGGAATATCTAAAGAAAGAAAAATTTCCAAGAGATTAATATAAAATTGAGGCCAGACGTCTTTCTTTTGGGGATGATGGACAAATAGTTGCAAAAGAATCTTCAAATTCTATTTTGTATACGATAACTGCAGTGAGATTATTACATGTGCAAAGATGGGAAGATTTGGCATTGCCCACAACTGAGAATAATTGGTGAACATGGAACTTGCTGAGGTAGCCAAATTGACTTCTTTTATCAGAGAAAAGACACAATGTTTATTGTTGAGTGAAAAACTCTTATAGACTTTTTGCATAAAATAGAAAAACTGAATTTATGATTTATGGTTTTCATGATTATGCATAGAAATAAAAGTCATGATGTAACTTGTTATACTGATAACACTAACTCTAATACCCAAAAATGCAAGGGATTTGCAAGCCTTAATATTAAAGGTCAAAGAGGACAGTGAAAAAATTGGACTGAAATTAAATATAAAGAAGACCAAACTAATGATAACAGCTAGATAACAGCTGTAAAATTGAGAATGAAGATATTGAAGTAGGGATAGCTTCTGCCTTGGAAAATAAATTCAAATGCCATGAAGTCTCTATACCCGTGGTGGCGAACCTATGGCACGTGTGCCACAGGTGGCACGCAGAGCCCTCTGTGTGGGCACGTCCTAAGCCTTCAGCTGGGTTTTTCGCTTTAGGCCTCCGCCGCCGTGTGCAAAAAAAAAAAAAGGTTCAATCAATCAATTTCAACTTCTTGCGGGGGGGAAAAAGATCTTGCAAAGTTGGAATTGATTGATTGAACTTTTTAGTCCCACCCAGTCTACCGTTACCATCCAAGCCATGCCCACCCCATTGGCCATGCCCACCCGGCACCTGACGATACATAAATGGGTTTTGGGTTGCAGTTTGGGCACTCCGTCTCTAAAAGGTTCGCCATCAGTGCTCTATACCTACAAAGCTCAGAATCATATAAAAGATATTGACATCTTTGAAGTTAGGTTTTGAAGAAAACTCCTGAGAAGGGGCGTTGTCTTACCTGAACGCCTTTTCTCAGCACGGAGATGGAGGATCCACCCGTGGGTTGAGACTGTATTCCTGCCCAATCAGATCAAGTCAGCCAAAGTTGTCACGCCCTGTCCCTGGACCTGTGCCCAGTCTTGACGCGAGCGTAGACCTTGACTGATCAATGACGTACTGGCTCATACACTAATAACCTATAAGGCTAAACAATCCTCTATAAATAGGGAGGGAGGTGGATCCTCCATCTCCGTGCTGAGAAAAGGCGTTCAGGTAAGACAACGCCCCTTCTCCAGCACTGGAGATGGAGGATCCACCCGTGGGACATACCAAAGCCTACTGTCCCCGAGGGTGGGAAGCAGACTGGT
>NW_015386906.1:97924-121551 GCF_001527695.2 Protobothrops mucrosquamatus | reverse complement strand
CTTTGAATCTTTGTCACTCCCTGCCGATAACGGAGCCGTTGTCTCGAACTCTACTCGCGCTCCGCTATGCGTGTGTGCAATTTGGAGTCACTAACGCCCTAAAGCAATTGGAGTCCAAATTTTCAATTTAGTAGTTCTGCCCTGTGAGCTCCTGGAGGGAGGGGAGAAAGAAGGGACCCCCTTCTGCCTCCCAAAAAAAGCCTCCCCCCACTGTGGAGCTGACAGGAGAACTGAAAAATTTCTATATAAATATTTCAATTTCTATATAAATCTCTAATTGTATTGAAGATGGAGGAACCACTAATGAGTCAGACTATACCTAAGAGCCAGAGTTGTACGTCCTGTTCTTGGGCAGATCAAGTCAAGACTGGGCACAGGTCCAGGGACAGGGCGTGACAACTTTGGCTGACTTGATCTGATTGGGCAGGAATACAGTCTCAACCCACGGGTGGATCCTCCATCTCCAGTGCTGGAGAATGTCATAGACAACCATGAAAACAAATCAATGGATCATCAAACAAATCAACCCAAAGTTCTGACAAATAACCAGGGTCAAATTATCCTCCTTTGGACTCAATATATGATTCAACTATCTGGAAAACACTCTAATGCTAGTAAAGACAAAAAGAAAAAAACAATAGGATGATTAGCAGCAAGGTAGATACTTTCAGTTACAATGACAATGAGTGCATCATTGGGAAACTTGAAAGAATAAATTAGGGATACATCACCATGGAGAAAATCTATATGTATGGGTGCTAAGATTGAAAATGACCTGATGGGAAATAACCAAACAATAAATAAAAAATAGATCTAAAAAAAATAGTAATTTATTATCTCAGCAACAGTAATTTAATGAAACCATTCCAACTCCATAGAACTCCATAGGGTGTCAAACTGCCGGCCCGCAGGCCAGTTTCATCATACCGAAGCTGTGCCCACCCGGTTGCCGGCAATGCAAAAAGAGTTGCGATACATCACGACACGTCACGTAGGTCACGAGTTTGACACCCATGTCATAGAACCTCTTGCAAATAGCTCAAGTTGCTTTGCAATCACCACAGCCGTTAGTGTTTCACAATTTATGGTAATAACTCTTCACATCTCACTACTTGCCTTGATTAAAAAATTCTTCAGTTACTTTTTCACTCCACTGTTTGCTTAGCTCCCAGGTCCGACAGGGATTACAAATATCAGCACATTTCAAAGCCATCTAGCAAACAAATAAACACATTATTTAGTTCTAGTTTGCCTTAGTATTACAGTTACCATGTAATATCCTAAAATCAAGATAACAGTAAAAGATAAAGTAAATGATAATGAGTAATGAGAGCTATAGGCCACATGCAGTTAAATGAGGTGTGCCACTAAATTTAACCGTTTGAATTTAACTACATTGGAGTATGGCCAATGTGTAAATGAGAAGGAAATCCATTCAAGATAGAAGACAGAAATTAGTATAACATTAAACTAACACTGAAAAGTTATTAAATATCCATAATACTACAATTTTGTAACTTAAGTAATCTAACAGCAAGTTTTAAACAATTATGTATGTTTTTAATTATTACTAATTAAGCATCAGGGACTTTATATGTATATTACACTTTGCAGAGAATTGGTAAAATGCTATCCTTCCATAGAATTCTATGGAATTCTATTTGCAATAAAAATGGACATAAGAAACAGTACAACAGGGACCTGCTGTAATTAAAACGGAACACGATGTCCATTATTTCAATGGCACATACTTTCTGAGAGAGGATGGGATGAAATGAACCAAAGATTGTAAATTAAGAAACTAAAGGAAATAAGAGAATATGAATTATTATGGGAAGAAATTTCAGTCATAAGGCTAGAAGGAAAGCAGGTAGAAAAAGAAAGTGTTAGTATAAATAAGAATGATTATCATTCACTAGTACAGTTCAATTAAACATCAATACTTCTAATAATAAATTAGTTTATTATTTTGATAAAACATGGCAATCTCTAAAATATTTTACACATTATATCCTGTCTTAAGGCTTAGTTTCTGAAAGCAATCATTTTCTTACCTGAAATGTCAGATGTTGCCTTCATGTAATAATTACATTATTTGAAAGAAAAAAGTGGCAGCCATCTTTCCTATTAACTTATACAGTAGTGGCCAAAATTGTGGAAACCTTTTGGGAAAAGTGTACAGTAGAAATGCCACTTTTGGTTAAGTTTCCATCAATTTTTCTTCTAATTTCTTTATAACTGTAGCCTTGTTCACTTAATATTATTTTACATCATTTTCTGGACAACCAGTCAACTCTTTGCACCATTACTTTAATTTTATTACGTTGTACAAGAACACAAAAAAAAAACCAACCAACTTGATAGCGATCACATAACACACTGACAAATGTCCTCCTCTCAGCTTCAATACATGACATCAATAACTGAATCCTACTATGATTTGATTGGCTCATTGCCAAAATAAGATGACACCTGATTGGCTCTCTAAACACTCATGCTCGTTGGCTACAATCAGATGAAGGAAAGCTACCTGATATCAACCTAAGCAAGTTGTGTTTCCTTTTTCTGGTTATTTGGCTATAACTTTTCATAGAATACAGTACAGATAATTGAACAAACTTTGTTGCATTACATTCTTCATTAAATTATCTTTCCATTTATATACAATTTTATGGTACTACTCCAAAAAAAGTGGTGTTATTAGCCATCAAACCTCAAAAATACACTTTTCCCAAAAGGTTTCCACAATTTTGGCTACTACTGTAACTACACTATTTTGTCTTTACAAGTTCAAAATACGTACTTCAAGTCAAATCAACTTCCGTAGCAATACGCATTAAATTCAGAATAGGAACTGTGGCGAGATCTCACTTTCTATGCGATTGTTTCCCTATTGAATCCAAGCTAAATTATTAAGACAGAAAAGGCATTTGTTTGTTCCTACAAGATTTTATTAAAAAAAGGTTAAAGGTAGACTTTTTAAAAATTCTATTGCAACGTTTTGAAAAATATAAAATCTTGCTGATGTTTGCCTAATAATTTCAGAACATTCAAGAAACTGAGGACATATCAGTTTCTATCAAATGGTCCTGCCAGAATAGGAAAATATACTGTTGTATTACACTTTAAATAGGAACAAATAGGAGGCCTTAATTTTCAGTCCCAGCAAACTGTATTTTTATAAAAACTATAAGTAAAGAACCAGGACTTTTTCAAACCATATATTAGAAGGATACTGTTTACCATAATTTCTTTTCCAGATAAGATTCATATAAATTACCTGGAGGACAAGATGTCTATGATCTTCCTCTAATAAGCATAAGTCTTCTTTGTCCAAATGGGTACGAAACAGGGATAGATATTCATTCTGACGGCTAATATCAGTGGCAAGAATCAGTGCTCCTATTTGGCTTTCCATCAGCTGCCTGAAATTGGAGATAAGAGGAAGAAACCCAAAGCAATAATTAGTAAGTAAATGCAAACATGAATTATTACACAATATTCAGCTCAATACTGATCATAAATTTACAATGTTTGGAAAACATGAAGTTTAAATTTAGTAATTCAAAGATGTAACTCAGATGGTTTAGGTGCATTTCAGCCCTGTTCCCCCTCCCCCCATTGTCCTTTAAGAAAATATAGGAAAACCCATATGAAACCGGATATTGCCATTGTGTTATGGGTGCCACAGAAACCACAGCCCAGGTTCTTCTACACTGCAAGAATATAAGATATTTGCAAGAATATAAGATATCTATAAGAATATTTGCCACCAATTGATTACCCCTCTTTTATTTAAATTTCCAGGTCACTCTTACAGTTTTATCTGTACTTTTTGTTAAATAATCAGGATACATTTATTTTTCCAAAGTAGCAAGATTTTGCTACATTATATGTAATATTTGGTTGTTAATAATTCTTTTTATTGAGAGATAGTTTTGTTCATTTTACTGATTGTATTTTATTGGTTCTGTCTATTTATAGGTGCCTTTCAGATGTTTGGGATTAGCTATGCTGCTTGGAAAGTTAATCCAAATTATCTAAGATATTTGGACTACAACTTTCTATATCATTAAAAATGATGGTAGTATAGATGAAAGCATCATGAATCAAGAATTATTATTCCACTTTTCTTACAAATTGTCCTCAGTTAACAACAGCAATTGGTACTGGAACTGCCCTTGCAAGTGTGACATCACATGATCACACCATTTAGCAACAGCAGTTCCAGCACTTTCAGTTGCCACTGTCAAGCAAATCCCACGTGATTGTTAAGCATTTGTGACCTCATACCAATTTCTCCATTGTCTCTGCTTGTGCAAAGCGCACAGGATCATGGGACACTGCAACACTGTACTTGCAAGTTGCTGAGCAGCTGGATTGCAATCATGAGAATACGGGGATGCTGTGACAGCTGGAACTTTTGAGAAATCAACCGTAAGCACCATTAGTTCAGTGCAAATTTGAACAGTCTCTGAATGAGTGGTCATCATGAAAACCACCTGCATTTAGCTTTATGGGAATGTAAAATTGTATTCAGAATTATAATGCATTTTAGAAAAGTACAACTACCTTTTACTATTAGTTTATTTATTTTAAACCATTCATTCTGCAATGTATTCTCCATTCTGTAAAAATTATGGGTTTTTGCAAATCTGATACATACCTGCTTTCTAGTGATATATGTGCAAATAATCCAGACTCTCTCAATAACCCCACTGCAGATCGCCAGTGATGATTTTCTAATACTGAGGTATTCTGAAATTAAATAAAAGATTATTGGTATTATATATTCTTTGAATGCTGAATTACATATAACAAGCAACAAATTATACTGATTTTTAACGAAGGGAACACAATCCTATTCATTTTCCTGGATAAATCAGCCACTTTTAACATTTATCAACCACACTTTCCTTTCCTGATTTCTCTTTATTGGCTTCATCAATTACTCAGATTCAACTGATTTTGAACTTGAAGAATAGCATTTCCCCCATACCCCAGAGGAGAACCAGAGCATGTTTTGTTTCAGTGTAAACATGCTTTCCTGGTCTTGCTAATAGTTGAAGCAGGCAACTTTTCAGATGCAGGATCTTCTCAGTGTGAAGTTTAGGATTACCAAAATGTCTTCTCTGCCCACTTTCAAATAACAATGAAGACAATTTAAGTAGGGATTTTTTTAAGTATCCAGATTGATTATATATCTGCTACTATCATCTTGTGCTGGAACTTTTAAGCACTATTTTTTGTACCGTACTTTGATTTAAAAAAAAAAAAATATTTTCCATAGAAATGATCATTTCTTTAAAAAATGTGTACTGTGTGTTCCTTATTGTATTAAATGCTTTAATACTTCTGAATAGAACATAAAAAGAGACCTATTAGATCAGTTCATATGTTGATCCACTCAAGCATTCTGTATCACAGAAGCCAACAAAATGCATTTGGGAGGCTCACAATCCTGGACTATATGCACCAAGACCTCCTCCCGTCTCACCTCTCAGTAGCCATATATAAGACATGCTACCCTTGATTCAAGAGTAATAAACATTCATCAATATTGGTAGCTACTGACAGTCTGTTTCTCTATAAAACTGTCCAGGTTCCTTTTGAAACGATCCAAATGGGCTGATTTTAAAAACAGGTATCAGCAAACTCCTTCTGTTAGTCCAATCTCCCTGTATTTAGTTTCAGTAGATCAGACATGTCAAACTCACGGCGTTACGTGTCGTGAGACATATCGGGACTATTTTGCCATTGCCGGCAATGGGGTGGATGCGGCTCCGGTATGATGAAACCGGCCCGTGGGCCGGCAGTTTGACACCCCTGCAGTAGATACTCCGGGCTTCTAACACTGAATCTGTTCCTTCTCTTCATGTTAACTATGCCATGATGATTTTATGCAATTTTTATCATGTCTCCCCTTAATCTTTATATTCCAAGCTGAATGGCCCAGTTGCTATAATTTTTCCTTGCATTGTGCTGCACTAACTAATTATTTTGGTTGCTCCTTTTTGCATCTTTTCTTAAGATTCAGTGATCAAAGCTATACAATATTCTACCTCTTATAATCAAAATTATACAAAACAAGTGTAACCTGAATATAATTTTTAAGGGTAGCATTATATCAGTAGTTCTATTTTCATATCCCTTCCTAATAATTCCAAACAGGAATTGCCTTTTTTTTAATAGCAGCTAGCTGATTTGACGTTTTTCTCAAGGTGTGTACTATGACTTCAAGATTCTTTTCCTGATCAATCACTGCTAGTCAGATCCCATTAAAGGACAGAAGTATTAGTCTTCTACTTACCTTGTATAAAGTTGCTAAATAATGGTTTGTTTTAATAAGAAAAGGCTGATTAACACCTGGATGATCCAAATCATGAGTGGCAGCTGCAATTAAACTGAGCAGAATATCCCATGGAGTTAGAGACTGGAGAAGCTGTAATATATAAATTATGACCATAGGAATATCTATTACTGATGTTTCAAAAAAATGTGGTTAGCATTTCCAACAGAGTTTGACCATGGCATCAAGTTATTCTCTCACTTTGATTGTATTTTAGTTAGTACACAGAAGTCTTTTGTCTTTTTTAATTCTAGGGCTAGCAATATTGAAACAATAAGGAATATTGTTAATTTTTTCTTTCCAAATATGGAACTACCCATAATTGATATAATCTTGATTTTGACATTATTAAAAGTTTCAAAAGTATTACAGAACTTTCCCAATTGGATCCCTCCCAATTTGTACAAAGCTGGAACTCCAGAAACCCCAACCAATATATGAAATATATCTGGAGGAAATCATATCAAGGAAAATAATCTTTGGCATAAAGCAAGCACTTCTAAAAACAATTAAGTTCTATATTACCTTTGCTTAATGTTACTAATGTCATTACCCATCATTTTCTTTTGTAATAGCAATTTTGTTATAAATACATGGAAATAATGACGGAACTTTTTTTCTTTTACCTTGGGTTCATTTAAATAACAGTGCATGGCCTGAGTCACATCAGCAGCATGAACTGCATTGTGGTATGGGTTGTGGCTGTGATAATCTTCTTGAACCATTACTACAAATGAAAAATATTAATGTGTGGAGGAAAAGGAAAAAGACAACCTCAAAATATTCCCGTCCGTTCTTGATTCACATCAATTAAAATGGCAACAATAGATATAATATAAAATATGATAAACTTCAGTAATGATTTAGCAGAAAAATTCAAATGAAAGCAAACTTCTTTAAAACATTCAGGGATTTCTGAATGTGCTTGTCATCTCTAGAAAATAAATTTCTATTCATTTTAAAAATTCAAACTGGAAAAAAAAGCAGGAAATGCCTGGCATATTAATGTTTCTAAGCCTGTAACAAATATGGAAAAGTTTTTAAATCTTGTTAGCCATTGACTATTGTAGACAAAAACATGAAAACTCCAATATGGTCCAAATAAAACTGAACAGCAGAAAATTCAGAAAAGCATTGCCAATATCAATCTAAAATGATAATAGCTAAGCTAAAATGAAGTCTGGTTATTCAAAATGCTGCCCTATTAACTTTATGGCCATAAATGTAAGCACGTTTTTCTCTTTACAGCAAGTTATGAATCATAAGACATTTCATTATGGTTTTTTCGGGGGGGGGCAGAAAATAATCTCATTCAGCAGATGCATACTGACAATAAATGCCCCCAAATGAAGTTTCTAGATAACATCTTTTTAACTTGTTATAATCAAGAATATATTGTTTTGCTATACCTGGCATCTAACCAAAATTTGATCCAAAAACTAAGCACAGTGAGCCATGGTTAAATCTTCAGACAAGAGATTACCAGGAAATCTCAAGGTATTCAAAAAGACAGGGAAATCAAGTAATATCCCAGTAGGCAGTAAAAAACAGCTGTTTCCATATTGCTGAAAATGTTTCATGTAGTCACCAAGTACAGTATCTACCTCAAGGAAGTCTTTGCCTTAATAAGTTACTTAATTTATTTGACTTGTATCATCCTGCATTTTTCAGTGACTAATTTACCAGAGAATGCCAGTATACAACATACATTTATATGCAGATTTAAGTGCAACATTGGCACAAGGGCCTTTCTAGCAAAGTGTTTCATTTTCTACTATGTAGCACAACTGCTGCAAAACATCCAGGTTTCTTCAGTTGTGGGCGTTACTATTTTTCTAATCACTTCAACTTCAGTATTACAGTACTGGAAAATGCCAGTCACCCACCCTTAAGGTACCTGCTATACTGTAGTTTGAATTGCTCTGCAGTTAAGGCAGGAGAAGAGAGGTAATTTAGTTGCCAGCATGATTAATAATCACTAAATGCAAGGTATACATTCTGCCTTCCAATTCCTCAGTAATATTTTGCAAACTACTTTTTTTTAAAAAAATCATTTCTTTATATTCATAACATGATTTTCTCTGTAAAATCTGCCAAATATATTCACACACATCTAGGAAAATTATTATATAGAAATATCCAGGACTACATAATCACCTCATTTTTTTTTGTTTACTTTCCCTATTTTCATAGGTATTTTTTTTTCTTTAGTCATATTGGACAATATTCATGAAGAGTTATCAATCCACAATATAGACATTTTTCTCATTTTATTGAAAACAGTTGCAGCAAATTAATGAAATGCATTTAAAGAAAAGATTTACTGGGAAAGTTTGAACTTATGAATTTTTTACCTAAAAATCTGCGTAGCTTCATTGTATCTAGTTGGAAGTATTCTATAAGTCCATGAAGATTAAACAGGTGAAAGGTTAATGTGACCAAACTGTTTCCTAAAAATACACATACACAAAGAAACCATGTTTAGTAGGAAGTAGATAAGTCTGTTTAAATAATTCTGTTATACATAACATGCATATTTCTTCTTCAAATCTGTAACTAGAATATAGTTCTCAATATTTTAATTAAGACTTCTAATGTTCAGTGATTTCATATCACCAAGTGATTCAGAAATCTATCACCCAGTATTATAAAATGAATCCATTAATTTTCAGCAGTCCCTTAAAGGTAGCCCTTGTTTACCAACCATAATTGGGACAGGCAGCTCCATTGCTATGTGCTACAATTGCTAGGCAAAAAAAAAATCACATTGAATGAATCACCATGACAATAATCAGGTGATAACAACTTTCAATTTCACTTCTGCATTCACCATTAATTCTGCTATTGGAAGCCAGTTTTGAAGCTCACAAATGGTGATCACGTGACTGCAGGACACTGGAACGGCCATAACTGCAAAGATTGGTTGCAAAGCTTTTTTTCCCCAATCATTGTAATTTCAAAGATTCCCTAAACAAGGTATTTGGTAAGCAAGGACTACCTATACTTTTTATAAATTCCATTCACAATTCTTTTATCACTGACTTTTCTCAAGAGAGAGGGAGAGAGAACATTTACACAGTGACATTATTAGACATTTACAACTCTTCAACAGGGAACAGAAAATGAGGTATTTCCAAATAGCCTATAATGCCAATAATTTCATCCATTTCTTACATGTCACAATAATAATTCAATTGCTCTCTCTTTTACTTGATCCTATATAGGTAGTCATCGACTTACAACCACAACTGAGCCCAAAATTTCTGTTGTTAAGTGAGACATTTGTTAAGTGAGTTTTGCCCCATTTTACAACCTTTCTTGCCACAGTTGTTAAGTGAATCACTGCAGTTAAGTTAGTAACAAGTTTGTTAAGTGAATCTGGCTTTCCCATTGACTTTGCTTGTCAGAAGATGGCAAAAGGTGATCACATAACCCATGGGATACTGCAACTATCATAAATATGAGTCAGTTGTAAGCATCTGAATTTTGATCACTTGATCATGGGCATGCAGCATCAGTTGTAAAATGTCATAAATCACACTTTTCAGTGCCACTGTAGCTTCGAAGGGTACTAAATGAATGGCTGTTTAGTCGAGGACTAATACTGAACCAGGTGAGTTAGCAGTTAGCTTGATGTAAGACTGTTGTCCATTTAGCAAAATAAAATTAGGAAATATTAAAACAAATTAAAATTTTGCTGGAAAAATATTCTTCTCTATTATCTCAAGTATAATAAAGGAATTAGTCTAACTTACAAATGGTTGTAAATCAAGAATTACCTTCGAGGATGTAATTCGAAGTTGTTTCTGATTCCTCTCTCAATAGTTAAGAGTTTATTTATTTACTCACTAACCACAAAACAGGCAGTCCCCTAGATATATTTGCTACTATTCTGAAATTATCTATTCCAACCACTTTTTCAGAACTCACCCATCCCAATTTGTTTATTGGCTGAATTACTGGCTAATTACTTTAGCCAATGGGAATTTGAAGTCTACACATCTTAAAGTTGCCAAGTTTGAAAATCACTGATATAGAAATCACTGCATAAAGCAAACAATATATTTATACAAAGTAGTTCATCTGTAAATCTAAATGCAAGCTTAACTTTCTGCCTTACCACATTCTGCACATGTCCTTAATACATGATTGCCTTAAAAAGTATGGGGTAAGAATTTTAAAAAGTGAAGGAACTGGCTATTTCAAGTCTCTTGAGCCACAGACTTCTTACCATAAAATCCCTACAGAGATATTCCTCTGCTTATAAGGCTAAAGCATAACTGGAGCTATGAACACACTTTCTAGACCTCCCTTCAACTTAACAGCCTATAAAATTGTTTTATAAATGTTAAATTGAATATGCTTTTAAACTCCCTTGCCATTTCCCCATTATCCATATGAACATCTTTTCAGCAGCCTATCCCACACAGGGACATGGAGACAAGCATGTGTGC
This sequence comes from Protobothrops mucrosquamatus, assembly GCF_001527695.2. Taxonomy (NCBI): domain Eukaryota; kingdom Metazoa; phylum Chordata; class Lepidosauria; order Squamata; family Viperidae; genus Protobothrops; species Protobothrops mucrosquamatus. Next base: position 110,748 of record NW_015386906.1, on the reverse strand, counting down.
ACACTCCCTCATCAGCCCTGCATTTAAACTGAGAAATGTCAACATAGGTTTAAAGAGAAATCTTATTTCCAACTCTACAAGCACAATACTCAACTAATTACCAGATTTCATGTCTGAAAGTAGAATATTAGTCAATATTAGCCCGACAATCTAAATGAGCTTATATACACATATAGCAATTGCTCAATTTTTAAAGCAGTATCTTCAAAGTAACAAATGGAATCTTACCGTTTGTTAGCCTGTCAAAAAGGAAGATATCAAAATTCCAGTTCCCAACTTTTTCTAGCATACACTGAAAAGCAAAAGAAAAGAACATTTTATTTGGGAATAAAAACCATTTCTTTCCAAATGCTATATATCTGAATCATCCTTGCTGCAATTTTATAAATCTATACAGATTCTGAAAAGAATAGTAGTCAGAACAGAAAAGCAACAACATTCCAGGTCTGAGACTACATCATTGTTTTGACTTGAGAAATTCTAGAATCATATTTGTCACTAATGGATCAGATGGGTTGCAACTGCCTTCTTACATCAACAGCTTTCTCTCATAGAAGCAAAACATCTCTCTCTTTTTTTTTTACCTACGTAAGTAGACCAATATTAAAATGATCAACTATTTCTAAAATAAAGCAGACTCATCTGAACCTTACTATGGGACAAAGATTTTGCCCACTGCTTTCCATGTGCCACCTATAGTTAGATCTACTTCTATGTGGATACTTTTTTAGGCACAGCTAGAAGTAGAAGGTGCTGCTTCTCTGTTGCAGTGGCTATGCTTTGGAATAGCCTAATAGCAATCAGGCTAGCGATCCTGCTGGTCTTCAGGAAAATATTTAAACATGATTTTCTGGACAGCTTTCTCCTAGGTTTATGCATTATGCACATTTTATTACATTGACTTGTTGTTAGTGTTGACTTTTAGTTTTAGTTATGATTATTTTTTAATTATAGATTTTTTTTAAAAAAATCTACAATATGTATTATGTAAATTGATGAGAGTTGGCAAATTGCAGAACGAGAAGATAAACAGAAACGTCACTTCTATAAGTCTGGAACAGAAGCATTACTAACTTTTAATAGAAATTATTTATTTACTTGCGCACCTTAAGAAAAATTACTATATTTTTTAGAGCAAAGTTACAAGATAACTACAAAAACAAACCTTAGCTTGTCCATTGTAATCATCATCTAAAATGTTTGAAGAATTTGGAAGAGTAATACCACGGAAGAAACGGGAAGATCTCAAGTACCGCTGGAAACTCAGTAACCTTCGGATATTTCTTGCAGACACAGAAACTTCAAATTCAGAATTTGCTAGATGGGAGGGAAATAGTGAGATTTAAGTTGTAAAACCCTTTCCTAAAACTTCAAAAGCTGAATCTATAAAGACAATATTTATTTACAGAAGAAAAGCCAAACATATATTCCCCTTCCCAAGATGTTATGGGCTATCATGTTCATCATTACTGACCACTGATCCCACTGACTGGGACTGATGAGAACTTGTGGATCAAAAGTTCTCATCTGGTGTTAACTATTTCAGTTTTGTTCGGTGATCAGATAAGTCAGCTCATTTATTTAAAAAAAACAAAAAACAATATAGATTAGTGCTGAATATTTAGGGTTTGACTGTAAAATAACCTATTTATATCTAGGGAAAGGCAATTTTCTCTTCTTCAACATTCCCTTGCCAGCCCTCCAAAGTACATATGGATCAGATTTTCAGGAAGGAACTAATGTAAACAGCCTTTAACCCCCAATCCAATTAGCAAGTGTCAGGAACATGTCTTTCATGAGCAAATTTTACCTGATGAATTTTAAGGTACAGCATTTAAATCCCCAAAAAGACAAAGCAAGAGAAAAAATTATTTAGATATCTGGATTATTTTATGCTATAATTGTCATTCAACTGTAATGATGCCATTAACATAAATGTATAAAAACCAATTTATTGCTTGAAATCTACTTCATGTCTCTGAAGCTGAATTCAACATTGCAATATATCAGGTCTTCTAGTTACTGGATACAGTGAATGAATACATTCCAAGACTTTTAGCAGATAAACTATTGCTATTTAATTACTGTGAGTGGACTAATCGTAAACCTTATAAGAACAATGGTTCAGGCTAAGTTCTGAAAATAAACTTATGGTTGGCCATACAATAACAAACATTAATGACATATTCGGCCAACAACCTTGAGAGTTTAGAATTCACATAATAAAACATATGTATAATCCTGTGCAATCTGGAAGTTTTATTATTTGCAAAGAGATTCAGCCACAGAAAACCCTTATTTCTAAAATGTACATCTTGCATTTTCTATTTGTATTCCTATATTTATTCATGAGCTTTATAGCCACTGCAGTCTCTGACACAAAAACATTTCTGAAACTAATGAAATAAAGTGTATCTATCTAGCAGTTAAGATTTTTAAGCTCTTATTTTCAGATTTTACTAAAATACTTTAAGCCTATTTTGATACGTTTGCAACATAAAAGTCATAATACTCATTTTTTTTCTGGTATTTTTCAGACAATATGAGAAATAGGGCCATTTTTAGAAAAGCCCACTCTGTGGATCCTTCAACACTTTTAGGAACTAGTCATCCACAAAGCCATAATTTTATGTTGCCTGAACAAAATGTTAAATGGTCACTTTGTAAATAAAACTTTGGGGGAAGGGGAAGGAAACTACAGGTAGCTCTCATTTAGTTACCACAATTGGAACTGGCAACTAAGTCATAAAATAATTGATAAGTGAAACAGTAAATGTGTTTATTAAATTTATGATACCGCACCTTTTGCTATCCAAAGCAACTTTATGATCTTACTTCAGCTTTCCTTTGTTTTACAGACCTGTGAAGGTCACAAATGTGAAGAGTGGTCATGAAGTTAACTTTTTCACCACAATCATAACTGTGGATGATCACTAAATAAAAAAGTTGCTAAAGGAGGAATATCTTAAGTTCTCTGCATTAAGTCTCATGCTAAATAATTTAACCCCGTGACGTAACTTCACATTTCAGAAGCACATTCAATATGATTTAATGCATTATCCTATACTACATTTAGTTGTACTCAATCAGTTCTTTCAAAGAAAGACAAAATAGAAATGAATACAAAATAAATGTAAAATTACCATTATTAAGAAAAATTGCGGTATTTTTCATCCAATATATCAAACTCCTACACCTCAAAATAAATACACTCATCAAACACTGAATAGTGGCTTGGATATCAAAAGTACAATCCTGTAAATAAAGACATTAATTGTAAGCAAGACATGTATCTTCACAAGATAGGTTCGCATTCCTTTTCCAATAGCATTTTAAAGACAAGTCCTAATACTTCCCAAAAAATGAAAAAAAAATCATCTTTGTTTAAAGAAGCCATGAACTGAATAAGGAGAAAGACAGTTTGTGCTTTTAGAATGTCTTTTTATTCTAGAACATGTTTTTAAAGGATCTACAGAAGAGAAGGGAAAAATCATGTTTCCAAACTAATAACAAAAATGGTTATGTTTCTGATCAAATTGACCACTTTTTCTCTGATTTCAAATTGGGAAAGAGAGGAAGAAAGTACATGATAGCAGGAAAAGAATACTGTTGACCAAGTTGAAATATATCAATTAAAAGGGAAAGGAATACTAGAGAAAAATAGATGTCTACATAAAAAGCTAATGATTCTCAAAAAGTTTATTTTTGAAAATGGAAATCATTTCTCCATACAGACAAAACTGTGCTCTAAAAATTTCACATACTTGTCCATTACTATACAATAAACATTTCAGAAGTGAAAAGCATGCATTTGTTTTAGCATACTCAGGTACATTTATTTATATATATATATATATATGTATCATCTTTCTTCCAAGCTTTGGGATCAGCTTATGAAAAGATAACTTGAATGGGAGAAAGTCAGATCTGGTAATCACAATGGATTTTTGCGACTGAAGGTGGACGCAAACCTGGCTTTCCCCAAACCTGCTTCAACATCTTAGCACTGCATTATATTGACTCCCCTTCCTTATAACCTTAGTAGTTCTTACTATACACTGGTATATCCATGAAACTGTTATCAGGGGAAAAAGAAGTACCATGTTGAACACCATATCTAACCTATCAATCCTTTACTCCCTCTGGTCCAATAATCTGCAAACAAGAAAGTAAAGTAAAAGCAGTGAAAGTATAATTTTATTCCAAGGACCCAAACCAGCTGGCCAGAATTTGAAGTAGAAGAAACATGACATTATTTCCAAAGTTACTAACATATAATTCATATATAGATGAGTCTTTTGAGTTTGAGTTTGGGCAGGGGGGCCTGGCATACTATTGTCCCTGTGGTTGTGAAGAGTTGGACACAACTTAAAGAATGAATAACATTTTTTTCTTTAAATTCTGTAAGTAGCATTCAGCTACTGGTATCAGTTCTTACATTATGACTTAGTGTTATGTGTCAATTTCTAAGGCAGGCAGGCCATCCAAATGGCCAGGTTTACAAATTAGCTACATAAGCGTCATAGGTCTAAGTAAGGGTCTGGTCAGAACAAGAGTTTTCAAACTTGCTAACACCAAATGAATGCACAATCCCTTTCACTTTTCTTTTCATTTCAAAAAATCTGTAACAGAAGATTGGGGAATCTCATGGATGGAGGTGATATAGACAGATGATAAGGGGCATTTGAATTCCACAAAAAAATTGTCCATCTGTGAACACAGATCTCAAGTAGATTAAGACTCTATTCTTCAAGCATTTTTATGGACAACTCTGGAACTAACAAATAACAGTAAATTAAACTACAATAGAATCTAGTTTAAAACAATCTGGCTTTTTAACATTTAGAAACATTTTACAAAGAATATGACATGGCAGGTTATATCTTTACATGAAGCACACAAAGCTTAAATAATGTATACATTCTGTAATAATATTAACTGAAAGTGCCAGTTTTCAATTAACTATACCATGATAGTTTAACCTACCTAGACTATAATTTTATATGCACTTACATATTGAGAATAAATTCCACAAATATTAACAGGATTAATTTCTGGTTATATGTATGTATATGTAGATGTACATTTACTATTAAAGTGGAACAATTCAGAGATTAGCAATACTGTGCAGTTAAGAGCAATATTGATCTTCACTAGATTTTTTGAAATCCTTGTCAAGTTATTGGTAATGAGAAAGTACAGGGCACAGGAAAAACATTAGAATGTTTTGGCTTTATTTTAATATACTAAAAATAACTAAATTAGAAGTTTCAAACTTTTGGTTGCAATCACATTTTAAGTATGTGCCTATATAAGTATAGCTCTACACTACAGTTTTACTCCTTGTCAAGATTCTGAGGCAATTTTCAAAACTCAAGATATAACAATTTCATCTGAAAAGCACACACATTAAACTGTGCTATAATGCCAATATTTCTAAAATCCAATCTAACATAGAGTTATCAGAAACAAACTATGTACAAGTAGGTATGGATTCAGTCTGATAACAATTTCACATGTATATGGGTAGTGACTGAGAAAAGGCTATAGCAACAGAAGGAATCAGAACATGCTCTAACAAGTTACAATTATGGGGGGATGTATATAGCTACTTTCCAAACAGTGTTAATCTTAAAGTTCATCATATTCAAAAGTTATGTGTACATTTATAAAGTGTCTATATTAGTCACATGACTTCATGTTCTTTATTGCCCATTTTAATCCAACCCAAAAGATACAGTGAAAATATAAAACCAATAGAATTATACTCCAGTTAGAAAGCTCATGAGTATATGTTAGTCCAAATATCATTATCTCTCTTGTCTTGTTAACTAACATTTCTAGGACTGAAATTTATTAATCTTTGTTAATAGAGCAATCAGCTACAGATACTTCCTACATTTAAATGTGCTATCACAGCAATATTCCTGCCAAACAAGAACAAATGAATAAACTTATTTTTTCCATCTTCACAATAAAATAGAAATGTAAGGATGAATGACTTAATATACTGTCCTGTGGTTATCATTCACAAAATCAATCGACAATGGTACAGCACATACTTTTCCCATAGGACTCTAAATTTAACTCCCAGACTCTCAAGGCAGGAATAAGAAAAATCACTATCTGAAACATACAAAAATTGTATCAATCTGCCTAGATGTAGACAATATCATGGCGGATTTTTTGAGTCAATTTAGTGAAGCTTCACATAACCAGTTAGCTAGAATAATTTTCACATTAATGCACTCAGTATAAGTAATTGGCAGCTTAGACCTTCCAACTTGGTACAGAAAATACCAGCAAATCTCACTCCGTGATGTATTTCAATTGCCTTTTCTTCCTTTTAGGGCTCTTTAACCTCTATTTCTAGTGTAAATAAAGGTTATCTTTTAAACATTTCAGCTGTCATTCTCAAGCTAAAGATTATTAATGTCCATGTAAAACAGTGAAAATAGAAAAAATAGCTCTGAAAGTAGTTGCCTTCTAAACCAGAGTTCCCCAACCTTTCCACATTTGCGGACTAGCGGGTGAGGGGATGGTTCCGAGCAAGTGGTAAGTGTGCATGCGCTCAGTTCCATTTGCACAAGTGGTGGGCATGTGCGCCCAATGTTCATGCAAATGGAATGCGTGCACGCTTGCCTGCCCACTGCTCACAGAAGTGGGAATGTGCCCACCACTTCCATGGCCCAGTTCTGAATGGCTCATGGCCCAGTAGTATGTCACGGCCATTGTTGCTTACTTCAAATAACCTCAATAATTGTTCATGTAGGGAATTAGGTTTGCCATCTCTTATTATTCATAATTAAGATACAACTCTTGCTAAATTACCTGCTCTCCAGTATACATGAATATTAGCACAATTTGGAGGGAGGGAGGGAGGGAGGGAGGGAGGGTGGGAGGGAAGGAAGGAAGGAAGGAAGGAAGGAAGGAAGGAAGGAAGGAAGGAAGGAAGGAAGGAAGGAAGGAAGGAAGGAAGGAAATTCAATAGACAACTATTACCTAAGTTCAGACTAAGATTCTCACCAGTGATAAAGTATCTGATCAAGTTCATTTGCTTTCAAAAAATGATTTTAATGTTTTTCTATCAGGAGATATACCCTTTAATAGTAGTGAGCAGGCATTTTCAAGATGCTAGAGGAAAAACATAGTTCCAATTGCATACTCTTTTCCCATCTCTTTTTACTTGACAACACATTAAAGCACTAAAAAATAGGATGGATCAAAATGAGACACTAAATTCCCATTTCAATCAATGATTCCAGCACAATCTTGGACGATTCTAACTATAGTAAGATGAATGCAGATAATGGTCACTCAATTTACCTGGTTGTAACTTGAGGGCAACCTAAACTGAGCATCTATGAAGTGTTTCAGAATTGAAACAGCTGAACTTAAAATACTTCCAAAATACTCAAAACATTCCACTTTGCATATAAAAAAGTGTCCCAAATTAAAGAAAATTCAAATCAAAATGGGGGGAAGTCATCCCATGAAAGAATGTACAATAAAGCCAAAGTCTCCCCCGAATACCAGAACCTCTTTACATAATACTCATATGTAGCTGAAATATACGAATCTTCAGTGTTCTGTCAAGAAGCAGCTTTCATATTAATCCAAGCATTTTAAACATTCATAGAAGATAGTATTTTAAAAATAGAGATAATTACATCCAGTATGTCACGATTTGCTCAAGCCTCTCATTTTGCAACTACAGTCTATCTTTTAGTAGAATCTTATGAATTTTATCATTAAAATTTCAAGCCATGTCCACAGTGAAAACATTTGCACTTCTACCTTATCATCATGGCTATCTAAACAGACAAAGACTGGTTATCCTTTGCTATCAGAGTCTTTAATTCTTAAAGTCTGGGACAGGTAAGAGGAGTTTTACATTCCTATAGAATATTGCCTCTTTGCCAATGGAACGGGTAAATTTACACAATAATGAGATTCTCTAATTATGCCCTAATATGTGAAGATAGACAATTATGTTTTTTCAAAAGATCATTCAATTACTCTCTGCAGTTACTGCACTGTACTATCCCTATCCCAGGAAAAGACATATTTGAATTTAGAAATCTGGAGACAACTGCTATGTTTGTATCCTCATACACTCTTAAGTCTGAATTCATTGTGCTTTTTTTTCAACTTTATATAATGTAGCTTAAGAAACAATACTGTAATATTCTACATAGAGCATGTTCATAATTTCTCAAATAGAAATTATTTCCATAAAAGAGAAGTATTAGTTAATAAAACCTGGCATGACTATACGCGCAGCAGCCAAACACAAATGGAATTCTTCATTACTGTACTGCTATTAAATACTTACAGTGAAAAATACGGAAATCAATGTATGGATGAGAACCTCTTCTCTCTCTTTCAAATCCTGCCCGACTTCTTACTCGTACATCTCCTGGAAATAGGGTCAAGAGTGAAATATACCTTCGAAGAGCTACAGAGAAAAATGCAACTGAATACAGTTGCAAGGTGTAGACATTCTGTGGATGTAGGGTAACAATAATACAAGGAACTGTCTCAGTCCCTCTACCTTAGATGCAATTTCACAAGTTTGAAGTTTTTTACAAATATCCAGTTCCCTGCTTGTCATAAATTCCTTTTCTACCTTCTCATACACAATTCACTAGATATTTAAATTTAATATCATATACTAAATTACCATAATAAATGACAAAAATATATCTAAAGAAAAATATCAAAATCTTTTTTCTCTTCAGTATCAAATCATTTTTCTAAAAGATACCTGTTGATATTTTTTATATATATACAATCCTACATTTATAATTTTCACAATTACAGTTAATTCCATTAAAATTTACTTAGCTTGATTACATCAATCTTCGTTAAAATATCAAAACGTAATATTAACATGAAAATTACTGTATGTATTTCCCCCTTCAGCAAAAAGAAGCATCTTCTACAGTAATGTTACTATTTATACTGACAAAACAATAAATATTTTTTCTTCCATTCAATCATGTCTCTTTTTCAAAGACTGCCTAGACAAGCCCCTGCAATTTTCTTGACAAAGTTTTTCAGAAGCAGTTGCCACTACCTAAGCTTGAGAAAAATCTGACTAACCCAAGGTCACCCAGCCGGCTTTATGCCAAAGATGGGACTAAACTCACAGTCTCCCATTTTCTAGCTTGATGTCTTAACCACCTACATCACTGGTGTCAAACTCGCTGCGTCACGTGACATGTTGCGACGTATCGTGCCTTTTTTTACATTGCCAAAGCTGGGGTGAACGCAGCCTCCGTATGATGCAACCGGCCTATGGGCCGGCAGTTTCACACCCCTGACCTACACTAAAGGCCCTCAACCAGTATTAACCAATGCCTAGATTTTTGTTCCCAAATTACAGAAATACAGTTATGCCAAAAGCTGATATGATATAAATTGTACTCAGAATTCAGATATATACTATTAATTATTTTATAACCTTTTTCCTCAAAAGCTGATATGATATAAATTGTACTCAGAATTCAGATATATACTATTAATTATTTTATAACCTTTTTCCTCACTAGGTCCAAATTTTATATTATGATGAATCACATAGCCAGATGTTTAGACTGGATTTAGCATTTTTGACCATCTATCAACTCTTTCCCAAGCACCTGGGACAGGCAGTTGTTGTTTAATTATATTAAAGGTTCTATTGCAGGATATAAGCTGTTCCAAATAAAGCTGCCTTTGATATTTGACTGATGATGATTCTGTTGATTATTATCATTGACTGCTTTTCAAAATATTGTTGAGTCTTTTCTTGTGTTACAATATAGGTCAGCTTTTGCAGAAAACATTTATATGACATAATTATGACAGTTTTTCTTCTAAAACAATGAGCTTATCTATAAACTGATTTGGCTTTTCTAATAAGGAATCCACTTATGGCTATTAAAAATGCATAACCACTGAATTATAAGAAACGCTTTAGGTGGAAATAGAAGCAAATTTGAAGAAAATCATGTTATTCTATGGTATTTTTATGCAATGAATAAAAAATGTATTCACATATAGGAGTTTTTCAGTTCTACTAACTCCTTCCTTCTACAGAAGCTACAAATGGAAAGCTGTTGATTGTTTTTCAAAGTTTTTTTTTTACAAAAATCCTAACCAAAAAGAAGTGAAAGTCACTTTCAGTGTAACTTTCACTGTAGCTAGCACTAATCACAAGCAGCAATCACACAATTTTCTCAGAATGAATCTATCAGGACCATTATTGTTCAAGTCAAGTCAAGGTATGTTTCTTTGGTTGTATATTAAATGTATACAGCAACCCAACTCGTGACAAAGAGCCTCCAGTTAGCTGAATGGTGAAAAGACAGAGACCAAAGTCAGTTAAAGAAACAGAAAATGTAAGGAATTGATTTCTCCATACCTCTAAATGAAATAATCCCTTGATCAATTGCCTTAGGAGTGCAGAACCAAAGCAGCTACAACCTGCCACTGGAAAGGAAGGGAACAGCAGCAGGGAGAAAATAAATCTGGCTGTTCCCATCAACCTAAAAAGTAGTTGTTTCCATTTTGCAATTCTTAGTCTTAGTACTTCCACACTGCCTAGGAAAATAAAAAGCATTGACTGCAACAGAGCATCTTATTTTAGAATGGCAGTTTGGGAAATTCAAATCCAATCCTGCATCTAAATTGGTCCCAACCACTTGCAGCAATTGCATGTGAATGTGCCTAACCACTGTTATCTAACATTAAAACAGCAAATCTCATTAAGCTTCAACACTATACTTTCACCCTTCTCTCTCTTTCAACACAAAAGTGAGGAAGTCAGAACTTTTATTTTAAATTATCCACAGCTTAGGATGCTATCTAAATTTAAACTGGGTTTACATTAAGTATGATTAATTGAAATATGCCATGATTCACATACCATGATTTGAGATATAATTTCCATTCATTGAAATGTCTTCCCAACAATAGTTAAGATAAATAACACATTGTTATAATTTGTATAATTTCCTGAACCTTGGAATCATACACTGGAGGAGTGGGGCCAGGACAGGATCTAAATTTATTACATTTATATTTAAATATAGTTAAAACACAATTATGTATTAACTTTTCTCCAATAGGTTACAAATATTATTTGGTAACAACTTTCAGAAGTCTCTTGGACACATCTAAGACTTTGGGAAGAGCACATGTAGCCCTGGGCCTCAAGTTATACACTCCTGGATGAACATAAATTCATCTATTAATAATAAAAATAATTTGAAATGTCAAGACTTAGTTTTAAACTTTTTTTAAATGCTTTCTTAGTTTTATAGTTATGGGATTAATTTAGAACAGTGGTGGCGAACCTATGGCATGGGTGCCAGAGGCGGCACTCAGAGCCCTCTCTGTGGGCACACGCGCCATCGCCCCAGTCCTAGGCCTTGAGCTGGGTTTTATAAAACCTTTTCGCTTTAGGCCTCCGCTGCCGGGTGCGCAAAAAAAAAAAGGTTCAATCAATCAGTCAATTTCAACTTCTCACGGGAAAAAAAAAGATCTTGCAAAGTTGGAATTGATTGATTGAACTTTTTAGTCCCACCCAGTCTGCCGTTACCACGTCATGTCCACCCAATAGGCCATACCCCAATTGACCACACACACCCCAAATTGGCCACACCCACCCGGCACCCGATGATGCATAAGTGGGTTTTGGTTTGCAGTTTGGGCACTCGGTCTCTAAAAGGTTCGCCATCACTTATTTAGAATATAAGATTTTTTTTCTATGTATTTTGAGCTTTCAGAAAGCATTTGACCAAATAACAGAATAACAAGAGTTGGAATGGACCTTGGAGGTCTTCTGGTCCAACACCCTGCTCAAGCAGGAAACCCTATAAAATAAAAAGGAGCAGAAAGCAGAAATGATTAAAGAATTATGCACTGCCCAATGTTTCAGTGAACATCTTCCTCAGGGGATATTAAACTTAACAAATGCAGAATAAAATCAGTGTGATAGCAATGCCAACATGATAACATTCCTTTTAAAAAAGGTTAGACTCAATGTGAACAGAAAAACAATATTTCTTTTCAAAGGGATTCTTTGCAATTATGATGAATAGATAAGTACTTTAAAACCTTATCACTTTTATCTGCTTTTGATACACTTGGTATTTTCAAAAGTTGCCTCCTGAGAAAAACATTCATCATAATGTGTTGGGCACCTTGCTTTATTTAACTGAATCAATAATAGTTCTATCAGTTTCAGGCTTATTGCTATTTTTTTCTCTAATTTAAATATTCCACATTCAAATACTGTACAAAATTATATCCAATAACTACTGTGGCCACTTGCCAACAAAATGGACCCAGTTGCTAAAATGCATTCCTTTCCCGATTATGTAAGATGGAAGATTTATGCAAAATGCAGTGGGAGATTCTTGAATATAATCAGTCATTTGTATTCTATATAGAAGAACTAAAAAAAAAAATTCAAGATCCATTCCTGATTTCACTCCTTGAATCCTTTCTGAGAAGAGATAATTGACTAAACAAAACCTTAATTTAGCAGCATTTTATAAATCATACTGGTTTTCTGCTGAAAACAGAGTAAGCAAGTTGCAATATCTCAAAACAAAGATAAAATGAAACAAAGAATGTTACTAACAATCCACTCTTTTGCCAGTTGCATGAATTGGGCATATTGGATGGAAAAATGAAATTAAACCAATAGACTTTTCCAACACTGTCATAATTGTTTTGTTATCAATGCAGTATTATGTATACTGATTTAAGGTAGGAACTCATGATAACCCAGGATTTCAACAAAACCTTTATGTGGCCCAGATTATCTAAAC
>NW_015386906.1:60615-97284 GCF_001527695.2 Protobothrops mucrosquamatus | reverse complement strand
ATCTAAACATCAATAGCCATAAATAATAACTATCTTGCTAATGAACAAGCAGAAAAATAAGAGCTCCTTGCTTTACTGCTTTTTTCAGCAGTAGCTGAGAGTTCAGATTGACTCTCAACTCGTATATATAAATCTCACAGAGGAAAGTGTGATTCCATCCAAAGCCAAAGATAAAAACATCCCTTGGGGGGGGAGGCAAATAATCGCAGCCAGTCAGGGTTCTGTCATGGTTGTCTATTTCTCTCATTCAGATCTAAACAGCCTCCAAAGGCCATTGACAGTTTCACAGCCCAAGGGTGAGATATACAAGTCGGTATCTTCAGCATACTGATGATACTGGACTCCAAACTGATTGTCAATGTCACCCAACAGGTTCATGTAGGTCAGGGGTGTCAAGCCAATCGCAACATGGGCCAAATGATGACATATCGCGAGTTTTTTGCCTTGGTGGTGCCGGGGTGGGCATGGCCTGCTCAGGCAGGATGCAGCCCATGGGCCGTACGTTTGGCATGCCTGATGTAGGTGTTAAAAGGGGGTAGTGAGAATCTTGAGGCACCATGTATTGAGGGGCTGTAGATGCAATCTCTCTCCCCACTGTCAATATCAATTAGGACTAATCACTGAAGAAGGGGGCAAGCCACTGCAACATAGCATTTCCAACTCCTAGCTTCCACAACCAGTCAAAAGGACATCAATGGTATTGAAAATAGCTGAGATATCAAGAAGCACAAGGATGGACATACCATCCCCATCCCATCTTCACCAAAAGTCATCAAGAAGTGTGACCAATGCTGTTTCAGTGCTGTATCCTAGCCTGGAGTGGGTCCAAATAATATGCTTCCTCCAAGCCCCTTTACAAGAACTATCCAACCACTTTTTCAGCAACCTACATTACAAAGTGAAGGTTAAGAAACTGGACAATAACTATCCAGAGGAAAAGAATCCAGCAATGTTCTCTTTAAAAAGGGCCGTACTACCTCCTTCTTCAAGCCAGAAGGATCATACTCTCCTCAAAGATGGCAATACCACCACATGGACCCAACCAAATGACTCAGGACACTGGACCTAGCAAATAAGTGACCAAATTCACAGTCCAGTGAAAGTTGTCAACCTCACTGGGAGTCACAGAATCAATTTCAATCCAGATAAAGCCATAAGGCTGTACTTGGGCAACTCAATCAGATTTGCTCAGAGTCCAAATCTATGTGAATTTACCCACCAGGTAGCATGAATATTCAGCTCTATACCATTATTAAACTGGAATTTTACATGGATTCATATCTGATTTGTATCTTACAAGTCTTCGTATTGAGAACAGTCTGTTGAACTGTGACTCAACTGAAATCTGGAGGGCGTGAGTGCAGTCACCATGCCTCTGGCTCTACTGACTATATTATCTTTTATCTTACTCATTTTGGTAAGTAGCACTGTTATTTTTTCTGAACAATCAAAAGGTATCTTCTAACAATCATAATGTTAATTCTAAAAACCTGCGTTCAAAACTATTGCTTTTGGTTTTTCATAATGGTCCCAGATAAACTGTATGATGTCTGTACTGAAACACTCAGATTTGGAAATTAGATAAGCTTACCAATGGTATAGAGCAGGAGTGTCAAACACGTGATGTGTCACGACATATCACAACTTTTTTGCTACTGCCGGCAATGGGGTAGGCGCAGTTTCACTGTGATGCATCCGGCCCATGGGCCGGCAGTTTGACACTCCTGGTATAGAGCTAGTTTCATTTTAAGTTTCACTTTCATGGAAGGACCAGGTGAACAGAGAGAAATGCCTCTGGATTTGTTGCCTTATCTAGCAAAATGCTGGAAGTGCTTTTTAATCAACTAAGGCTTGTTAACTTAAATGAAACAATGAAAATAAATATTTTCCTAGTGTTGCCAAATGCCAACAAATACCACAGAAGGAAATTAAAACAAGCAGGGAGGTTAGTAGCTGTGGTACAGCAACAAACAAGGATGAATGAAATTTGCCAAATTAGTCTGAACTTGTCTGTATAATAAACAAGAACAACTAGGTAAATACCAGAAAGGAAATCTAGAATTAATCTATTGTAATTATTTTTAAGGAATCATTTACTTTCAATTCCCATATGCAACAGGATTGCAATTCTTTTTTTATCTGGGGATGCACAGAGATTCTACTATGATTTACCAGGTACTAAAGTAGAATTCGTAGATACATCATCCAACACTTACTGTCTGCTGATTGTTCAGTACTAACAACTGAGCTTACTTTAGGGTTCAGTGCTCTAAAAGCCACCAACACATTTCTGTAAAATTTATAACAATGAATAACCTAAACCAGGGGTAGGCAGCCTTGGCTCTTTTATGACTCGTGGACTTCAACTCCCAGAATTCCTGAGACAGCATGGCTGGTTCAGGAATTCTGGGTATTGAAGTCCACAAGTCATAAAAGAGTCAAGATTGCTACCCCTGACCTAAGCAGAAGTTACTGTAAAGGGTGCAACAAATAAATCACTGATGATGATGTATTTCTTATGTCTGTGGAACTAATATTAATAATTTACAATAAAAATTCCTTCCACATCTTTTTCTCTGTGTTGAAGTTGCACTATTTCAAAATTGCTAGCACACAACAATATTTAGTTTACAACTTAAACTGAAACTCATTCCTAAATATTTATTCATGAGTCATTCCAATTATCTTTAAACATAACTAATTCTTAATCTTATATGTATTCAGCATTTGCTGTAATCTTTACATGTTCAACACAAGAACTATAACTACAAGAGCTAACCTTTTAACACAGGTAAAGGACATTAAAAATAAATATATGTATACAATTTATACATAAATGTAAATGCATGGCATTTCAGTATCATATATTTAATATCTGGCATGTTCTTTAGTAGTTCTTTTATATATTTGCATCTTCACTCCCATATTTTCTTCCCATTGAAATCTGAATTACAGGACAGCCCATATCTTCCTTTTTTGAAATCATCTTCAGATGTATTTTTAGTGTCTGACTCAATGTGAAAATGATACCAAATTAAATGTAAATACTTTTGAAAGCAATGGACCAAAAAGAAGCAAAAAGTTATTAAAATGCATTCTGCATATTGTCTATTTGACAGATAGAACTGATATCTCAATAAGCAACCACACTTACCTAACATGCGAATGTACAATGCAGTCTGATCAGAACTGTCATAGGAAATTGCTCCACGTCTCTGAAAATTAAAAATATATGTTATTTCTATTTTTTTAAAGTTTCTTAATTTCTCATATTATTTAGAGACCATTATAAATAAATGCTCCAGTAAAGTTCAAACTTCAATCATGTTTAATAAATCTAACCCTGGATGGCATACTTTTCCTCACACTCCACTCATTTTAACTCTCTAAAATCAATTATAAAATGATGCTTCTTAGTTATAAAGCCAATGGCATATATTTTGGCTACATCCAATCATATTTTACAATGAGCTTACTAGTCAATTTCTTCATAGAAGAAACAATTCATTCATGGGATTTTAATTGCTAAACTTACTAAAACAGTTCCTATCCCTTACTAGAACTAATTCTTCCTATATCCCGACTCCCCCAAAGACTGCGTAAGACTCTTCTCCTGTGATAATTATTCTAATAATAATTCAAGATTGAGAACCTCTATTTTAGGCAGTAAAACTAACTGCACCTTTTGCCAGTAGAGTTGAAAAAGCGAGCGGAATAATAACAGTAATCCACAATGGGGATAAGAATGGTAGATGGTAAATGTAAGGAAGGCCAACACTCCAGTATCAAATGTGAAGAAAGGTACTAATAAACCATTTCTGTATTATTACCAAGAAAAGTGCATTAAAATATGTGTAATATTAATTGAGCATGAGTGCAGATGATAGACACTTCCCAGTCAGAAAGCACCATTCTTTTTATAACAGATGAACAGATCTGGAAGCAGTGACATGACCATGTCAAAGTCATAAGAGTGTCTGATAATTGACAATACCAGTATTGAAAAAAAAGCTCACTACTTTCTGAGGATATATACAATCAAAACAGGAAAGTGAAGAAGACATGAAACTGAAAAAGCCTGACTAAACAGCAGTTGTATACAAAAGTTTAGACACCCTATCAAATTATGTATTTCAATAAATCCCTAAACAAAATGAAGCTGACACAATCTGTATATGGTACAAAGTTAGTGACAACATATTTATGCCATGTGTCTGTATATTCCAATGTACGTTTACCAGGTATGTGCAATTGTTTGCAAATTCATAAGACAATAGTGAATATGGCAGGTGCAAAAGAGACCCCTTCAGTATTCTGCAATACTATGTAGTTTTCATCAACTCAAAAATCTCTACCATTGGAAACTGAAAATGGCTTTCTGAGGCAACAAGACGTACAGCTGCATATGCAGGTTTAAATCCAGACTTCCTGTCCACATTTTATAAACCATCAGCCACTTTAAAAGGAGTATTTAGATGATGTAAGAAACAGATTTTCTGATGGCCCCTGAAGAAAAAGGATGGATTGATAAAGTAAAATTTAGAGAACAATAAAAATTTTCACATATCCTGAAAAATTTAAGTCTCCGTAACATTTGTTCAGAGATGTATAAAATATTTTGAGTTCAAAGTACTCTGTTCAAATTCAAATCAGGCTGTTTTGAACTTATGGGTAGAGTTCCCTTATTGTTTCAAGTTCAGAACAAGTTGCTCATTAAAGTACACTGAAACATAGAAGAAAAAAACAAAAGATAATTTATGTACCCATAGGTAAGACATCAATCAAAATATCTTCAACTGAGTCAATATTACCATCTATTTATATTTTTATAAAATAACTTGGATGTACTTTTTGTAAGGATGTTGACCCTTAGAATTTATTAACTAGAGAATTAATGGGCTTTCTAGAAGGGATTTTACACTCTCATTTATGTTTTTGGTATTCTGTAAGGGAACAAATTAGATAATGTTAATAATGTTAATACAGTGAATAATACATCTGTTTTTTTAAAGAAATTGGATCTTGTTCACCATGATTTTGAATCATGGATTATGGTTATATATTAGAGCTGTTAATGTTTAATTGTTGCATCTCCTTTTCTAAATTTTCATTCTTAAATGCTGGTAGCAGTTATCCCCCCCCCCCCCGCTTTGGGCTATCTTTGAAGAGCATTTGGAAGCTACAGGTGGTACAAAATGCAGCCACACAGACAGTTCTAGGGCAGGGGTAGGCAACCTTGGCTCTTTTATGACTCGTGGACTTCAACCCCCAGAATTCCTGAGCCAGCATGGCTGGCTCAGGAATTCTGGGAGTTGAAGTCTACGAGTCATAAAAGAGCCAAGGTTGCCTACCCCTGTTCTAGGGGCTCCTAGGGCAGCCCATGTAACCCTTAGCTGTTGCATAAGTTGCACAGTCTGCTTTCATGTCCAATTCAGTGTGTTGCTTTTTGACCTTAAAGCCCTTTATTGCATGAGTCCAGGCTACCTGAGCAACCCAATGGGATTGGCCCAGCCACTTGTTCCTGCAGAAGGGATATGCTGCGAACCTTGTCAGTCAAGGAATTCTGGCTGGCAGCATCCAGGAGAAAGGCCTTTTCTGCCAAGGCTCCCACCCTCTGGAACATCATGCCCCTCAAATTAAGATGTGCCCCCACTCCCCTGATCTTTCATAAAAACCTCAAAACCTGGCTCTGCCAACTGACCTGGGGCCCCAATAGGGGCATTCCATGCTGGAGGTGGTTATTGGCCTAAGAAGATCACACTGCCGCATCATGGTATTCTGGGTTTTTAACTTATTTGGTCTCTTGTTTAATATTTAATGTTTTGTACTTTTGCTTTTATGATGTTTGTAAGCCATACAGAGTCACCTGACAGTGACATGGGTTGCATATAAATTTAATAAATAAAATAAGAACATATAATTATAAATGTATTTACTGTCATTGACAGACTTGTTAAGTCTTTCAATATTTTCTGTGAATTGCTCTACTTAAAAGTTGCACTAATATGGTTGTAACTAAATATTGTAAGAAACAACTTAGCATCCTAATATCTGAAATAAAATATGCTCTTTTATACATTTCATTATTAATAAGTTTATCCAAATGGTTTGTTCTTAAGAACGGTCATTTTGTATAAACACAATCTTATTATTTACTGAATACTGAGACTTCATAACTAATATTAAATATTTGTCACTATAATTGTGGAAAGAAAATATTAAATTAACTGTAAATTGTAAATTCCTTGTAAGCATTACTAATGTTTGCAAAAGAAATAGCAATGCCTACAATCATTTAAATTATAAGGTGTCAACAATTGTAAACAAAAGCTATCAATCTTCCTTTCAAAGTTAAAATACCATTCTGCATAGCATTTCCTATTGATATCATAGCATATGATTTATAGAATAGCTAAACTCCTAAGCAATAAACATACAAAGACCTTTTTCTTGTATGCATTTTCTGTTCCCAAAGAATATAATTAATTAACAGAACATGAATTCTACCATCAGCCAACTTAATTATGTTAACTACTCAGGTAACCAAATGCATAAGAATCAATTGGAGGTAATTTCTACTATTACATAAAAGTAGAACTTTGATCCAAAGTCCCCTGCTTCAAATCAGGTTTTACTAAATCAGTTCAAATGTAAGCATATTTAATGTCTAAGATTAAAGGATATTATCGCCTAAAGTCCCAGGGCTAATGCATTAATCTCAATTCAAGAATATCGGTGGGATGGCTCAAAAACTGCAGCTGTGTTTTGTTATGGATGAATCCATCATCACACAAACAAAAGTCTACATGTCTAAAGGGCTATTTTCTATACACCAAACACCCCACATCTTCCCATCCTCGGATTTTGAGGATACATGGCAGGACTATTTCAGTCAGCACTCTTTCAATACACCATTGACATTAGATTCCACCTATGCTCCTCTGAATAATTTGCAATTTTGTATTTCACATAAATTTGGAGTCAATATAGTTTGTTTTTATCTGTGATATTTCTTTAGAACCAATCCTAATAAATTTAAGTTTGACTCTCTCTTCAAACTAATTTTTTATAATCCACATTCTGTAGCATATTTTGTTGTGCTATTAAACTAAAAAAGAAACCAAAGAATAACTGATTTCCTCTTCATTTGCAATAGTATTAGCCAGGGCTATTTCAAAATTTGAAAGGGACCTACACCCTTAGATGTTTGAATAAAATTGTGATTTGCCCAAGTACATGGAATGCTACAAAAAGAAAGCAAATACATAGCTCTAATTCTGGGCAAATGCCTTAAGATTCAGAGATTTGTTATCATTCACAGGGAAATCTCAGCAGACTGCATCAGGGCAATAACAGATGGGTAACCCAATCCTCAAAACATTTGAAGAGCGCCAAAAATGGCAACAGAATCTATTTTCTCACATTTCACCACCTACCTACATTTGTTATGGTTAAGTTTATTACTGGTATCATTCACATTGGACTCATAGTATATTTCCTTTAAAAACCTATAAAAGACATATTTAAACTGCCTGAAAAAGGCACCACAAAAATATATATGACAATCTTTTGCAAAATATTTTAAAGGATGAGCACGATTCGGCTGAAGTGAAGCAAAAGACTCCTCTAAAATCTGAAGCGTTTATAATAGCTTCATTCTATCCTAGTAACTCTCATAACTACTACCGGTATAAATATTAAGGAGAAAACGACTGAACGCTTCTAAAGGTATCAGCTCAACTACCTACCAAATACACAGTTTCATTCTCTCCTCCTTTCTAGGCTTATGATCAGGATAAAATTACACTGCCTTGCTCGTTTGGGGGAGGAAAATCAGCAAAAACTCATTAAAGGCAATCTTGGCGATCTACAGCATTACTACCCAGCTACAGGTGTCAAAACAGCAAGAGTTAACAAAAATAAAACGGGAGACGAGCAGGGCAATTCCGCAGAGTCAAGCTGTGCTTTGGTGCGTCTTTTTCGCGTGTTCCGAGATTGCCTGCCTGCCTGCCTGTGCCGCTAACTGAAAACCTCATCTGCACGTTATCTGGCCTAATCTTCCTCCCTCCCGCTTTTGTTCCTCCTCGCCTGACTGAACAATGCTGGAGGACTTGAAACCTTGCACGTTGGAGCCTCCGGTTTTTTTTTTAAAAGCAATCCCTTTTCCCCCTCGGGGTCCCGCACGGATATTCTTGTTTTTCTGCCCCTCCTTCCAAGATCTCTCCCGAGGGCCGCTTCCCACCTTCACGTGGAGGGAAAGCGAGAGGGGGCCTCACCTGAGAAAGCTGCCTGGGGTTGGGGCAGCCGAAAAGAGCAGAACTGGAGCTGAAGCTGATGGCCCCCCGGCGACTGAGGACATGCTGCGGGACCGGCCTGTCCAGAGGCAGCACCGGCAGTTGATAGCATACTTCCATTGAAACGGTGGCTGCACTACCGCCGCCGCCACCTCGTCTGCTGGGGTGCCAATCAAAGCCAGGCCCGGCTCCGGGATCGAGGCAGGGCCCGGCTCACCGCTTTCACCTGCTCCACGCACGCACGCACGCACACCCCGGGCAGCGCTAGAAAGACTTCTTTCTACCCGTCCGAGAAGGGCTCGGCGAGCTTCGCGCAGGAGAAGCGGAGAGGCAGCCTAGACGATCCAGAAGAGACCCAACATCAAGCTCCCGGCTCGAAAACCGAATCCCCCGGTCAGCTCCGCAACCGGGACGGCGGCATTGCCGCCGCTAGTTCAGGTCGTAGCGGGCGGGCCCGGCGGCTGCTGTAACTGCGGCAGTCCCGGCCTGATTTGGAGGAGACACAACTCGGCTGCGGCAACGCCGCTATTGTCCAGCACGAGGCGCGGCCCCGCGCACGAGGGGCGGGGCCAGGTGCTGGCTGGAGAGTGATGGCGGTAGTGGCGCCGGAAGCTAACGGGGGCGGGGGAGTTGCGCGTGCAGCAACCCGTCCTCCTCGCCCACACTGAGCACGTTCTCCTCCCTTGTTGTCACGCGAGCGCACGCCTCCAAAGAGGAAACCTCGTCCTGGAATGAGCTGCGGGCGCGACTATCCCCGGCGGGAACGTCTTACGCCGTGACGTCACGATCCTTCCTGATGCCCCTTTGTTTTTGTTTTTGTTTTTTTAACCCTTTTCGCTTGCCAGTTTTATTTTTGCTTTCTTCGGGTAGTTGTGTAAAGTGCCCAATCTATCTCCCACTAGGTTGTGAGGTCTGTTGTTTTTCTGTATTTTTAGATAAAGGCAAAGGACATGGTGTACGAAGTGTTTGAAGCCTTCATAAAACTCTTTATGTTCAAACCTTGACCTTAAACCACCTCTGCCTCTCTGAATAAGTCGTTCAAGTTACTTCCTTCTTGTCCCCTAACCTGTCCTGGCATGCGTTTGTCTTTAACTGCCCTGTTTTGCAGCTATGATGCTAGAAACTCAAATGTATATTAAGCTGTGGGTGACGTGATAAAAGGATTGATTGACTCATTTATTCACTTACGGTTTGTGGTTACAAATTTTTTAATACGGTTTTGGTAACCTACAAAACCTGTTTGGTTAAAAAAAGGATTAGCGTTAGGAAAAGTCTTGTAAGCCACATAAAATAATGCTCCACAGTAATACTAGCTACAGGTGTTAAAACTGATAATCTGCATACAGTTTTGCATAGAAAAATGTAAGCCTCATGGGAAAAAACTGCATTACCTCTGAGCTGTTCTTTTGTTATGTAAGACAGGACCCCACTTCCCCCGAGAAAGAAATATTTTGGGAGATATTTAAAAAAAAGTAGAATATATTTCCCCCAAAGGAATAATAGAAAATCTTAGGCAGAAACCCACCCACCCCCAAGTCTTTCTGCCCCAAGCAGAAACCAGCTCTGTAGAAATGCAGATTTGATAATCCTTTCAGAAAGACTGGAGCCAGGAAGCTTAGAGCTGATGGAATTAGAAAGATAAAGATCCCTAGAACCAACAACCCCTCACTGAACCTCAGGTCAAAGTTCATGCCACAGGAACAACTCCAAACACAAAAGCCCATGAAGGTATAAAAACCCACCACTCCCAGCTCCATGTGGTCAGCCACCCAGAAACATGCTGCTGTTACTGAAGTTTCTGCAACTAAATAAACAAGAACCTCCTTTCTAAAGCAGTCTCCATTTTGTTTATTCCTAGCTTGGACTGGACCCTGATGAAGATTTTTCTTTCAACAGTTACATGGAAAGCAAATGCAGTTGTACGGGCCTTAAGGGAAATGGTGCAGTTATACCCAGCACTATTGATATAAGATACTAGCACTCAGCCTTTCTCTGGCCACTCTTAGTCGATAATATCTCAAACAGTGGTTTCCTTGTACTTCCTTAACAACTCCCAGGTTACATGAACTAACCGTGACCTCAAAGACTAAAGTAACCTTTGATGTACAGAAAGATACCATTGATGAATTCACAAGTCTACGCCAGTAAATAAAATGTCAATAAATAAATACTGCAAGGCCTATGTCTCTTCCATACCCAAGGTTTTAATTTCCCCATTAAGATTTGGGGCTTTCTAGAGTTCTTTGCAAACTGAACTGATGAAGCATGAAGGTATTTCCTCCTGGCCATGCAGTGGAAACTTTCCCATGGAATAAAATACCTTGTTCTGGATCCTAGGATTTGCCCACTATCTTGAATTTTATAACTGTTTCTCTGTTCTGGAATGCTTGAAGCATATCACTTTTCGCCCTTATTGAAAAAGGAAGTGGTTTACAAAATAATCTGGATGAATCATAATTTTTTAGTGGGAACCAAATCCCAATGTAGGTTGCAAGACTTAGTCATAATTACAGTATATTCACTGAAATCAAGTGTGACAGTGAAATGAAGTCAGCATCCAGTTTACTGCATATCATTTCTCATATTGAGAATTTATTTTTTGCATTAATGTACAATATTTGACCATATATGAAAAAGAAAATTGTGTTTCAGTAGAAGATAAATATGAGAATGTTCTAAAATTATGTTAAAAGTATAAGCTTCTTTAGCTAGTTTCAGAAAAGACTGTACAGTAAAGAAACATTGCTGATGCACAGTGAATTATTGAGAAAGCCAAAGAATATTAAAAAGAAGTTAATATATACTACATTGAATATAGACAGGCCTTTGACTGTGTCAACTATACAAGCTGTGAGATATGCTTAAGAAAATGGGAATGCCAAAGCAGTCTGATTGTGAAGCATAGCCACAGGTCAGGAAACCACAATTTGGATGGGACATGGTTCAACAGACTGACTCAGTCTTTTGCAAGTCAGTAAAGGAATAAGACAAGGCTGTATATCCTCTTCTTGTTTATTCAATCTAAATGCTGAATATATATATTAAGAAAATATGGATTAGAACAGTGGTAGCAAACCTATGGCACGGGTGCCAGAGGCGGCACTCAGAGCCCTCTCTGTGGGCACGCACGCCATCGCCCCAGTCCTAGGCCTTCAGCTGGGTTTTATAAAACCTTTTTGCTTTAGGCCTCCACCGCCATGTGCAAAAAAAGAGAGGTTCAATCAATGAGTCAATTTCAACTTCTCGCAGGGGGGGGGAATCTTGCAAAGTTGGAATTGATTGATTGAACTTTTTAATCCCACCCAGTCTGCCATTACCATCGCAGCCACGCCCAGCCAATGGGCCACACCCACCCAATTGGCCACACCCAGCCAATGGGCCACACCCACCCGGCACCCGACAATGCATAAGTGGGTTTGGGGTTGTAGTTTGGGCCCTCGGTCTCTAAAAGGTTTGCCATCACTGGATTAGAAGATGAGGGTGTTTTTTTTAAATAGAGAAAAAATAATCAGTAATCTGCACAATGTTGATGACATTAGTAACTGAAAATGAAAATCATCTGCTTTAATAGAAACCAAAGAATACAATGAAAGAAATGAGGTTAAACATAAAGAATATCAAACTAATGACAATGAGTACAGCGACTACCCTTAGAACTGACAGCGGAGATACTGAATTGGTAATTGGTGAATGTGCCTTTTAGAATCAACTATCATCAGGATGCACAGTCAATAAATTAATATGCTACTATATACTGTAGACCATGACTTAGTAAAGTAGCAATGAAGCCCATAGAAAATATATAGATTACAGGATGTCTCTGCAAAGGTCAGAATCAAGTACACTTTTTGTGTGTGACACTTTTAAGGAAGTGAAAGCTGAAGATTGAAGAAATAAGCTAGAAAAAGTATTGATGCTTTTGAACCTTTGTGTTGGAGAAGACTTCTGAGAATACCAAGAATAGCCTAGAAAACAATTACATGAATCATAGAACAAAAAAGAATTTTCACTTGAACAAATTAGCAGATTCAAATTATCACATTTAGTACATATACAAAGATCTAGGTCTCTGGGATAGGTGGAAGGGAAGTGAAAAGAGGGATCACTAACAGCAAGATGAATGGACTCGGTCATAGCAGCATCAGAAGTTCTGAGGATCCAGCTGACGACAGATTGCCCTGTCCAGAATATATCTGTGTAGTTGCTAAGCCTAGACACCAACTAGATAGCACAAAATCATTACTCAATAAACTTTTTTCTTTGTTTTTTTAAAAAGTCACATTAGAAACAAACACTTTTACAAACATCTTTTTATGTTAAAAAATCGTTATTTTTATAGAAAAGCAATCACATTTTTTCTCCAATTATTTATGCAGCAGCCACCTTCCTTGTTTTTAATTTTTATTGACTGTATCCAGTGACATTAACGAATTGATTGATACATAATACTTAACTACTAGGTTATAGTAATTAGAGAATATATTTCCCTCCATGAAAGTTGTTAAGACAGAGCAATATTAAGTTATGTTTAGACATATTCTGCCTATGTTGCAATAGTGCATATGTAAACAATACACTCACAAGTTCAGAGCCAGTCTATTGATTGTGAGCCCCCTCCGTTGTTTTGAAAGATCAGTCATGCTATGCAAATTTTTGCATTAATGCAGTTATGAGCATATGAAATATGGCTGTGTGTATGACATAAACTATTTCCAAACATAACCTCTAAATTAAATTCATGTGTATTGATGGGTGCCAAATAAATGTAAGGAAGAAAATTTTCTCAGAAGAAAGATAAATAATAGAAAGATTCCAAACTGATATATCCATTTTATTTTACCTACATCCTGCTTCTGGTGCCAAAAGAAATATGCAATAACTTATGAGCCAAAATAGCATAATCACAGGTGTGGAAGACTTAAAAAGAAAGAGAGCGAAACAGCTCCAGAATGTTCTTTGTGATTTCATGGCATTATGACACCTCAGCTGACAAGGCTTCTTTCTTCATTTTTATTTTTTTCCTCTTCATTTCCTTTTTCCTCCATGCCCAGTTATGCACCTGCTAGGGCTAGGCCATATGCAACTTTTATTTTGTAAAACAGGGAGGGGGGAGAATTCTATAATCAATCATATAATGGTTATGGTTCATGGTAGGAATTCTCTGTGCTCAGATACTTGTATTACCCAAGCCTAATGGAGGATTATTAAATAAATCTATTTGGTAATTGGATATCTGTAAGTTTGGACTAGACTGCTTACTTAATTAGTCTATATTTATTTTTGTTGCTTCCTGACAAAAACATTTTTCTAACTCTTTGCCATATATATTTTCAAACATTTGAATGGTAACAACATGAAAAGCCATCATGTAAGGGCTAAAAAAAGCAATTCAATGAATCTAGTACATCAATAAGCTAAAGCTAAATCAGTATAATGTCAAGTTCCAGCAATTCTCACAGTTCTGTGACTTGATTTTAAAGCACTTGGAGAATAAAATCATGTTATCTAAATATGCTATATCTTATGGAAGTACTTATGTTTGATGAACTGTTGCCTTTAATACAACTATGGTCAATCACAGTTAATGCAGAGGTACTTTGTTAAGCAAAGTAACAGAATTCCCTTAGGCAACACAAACTGAAGGATGACAGTAAAACTAAGGTGAGAGGGGAGGAAGATTATAGTTTATTTTCTTTTTCTTTTCAAAGTTAAACAGTAGCTTTTTTGTGGAAATTTAAATATTTAGCAATTTACCTAATTGCTCAATAGGAATAATATAGACAAATAAATATATTAGGCTCTCTGTGTTAATGTTCTGACTATTCTACACTGTATTCCTAACCTTTTTGTCTTCTTATTAGAATTGGTTTTGAGAAAAAGGGACAATTCTTCCATTTTACCCCAAATTCAAATGAAAACATATCTATAAAAGTATTTGAATGTTTAATCTTTGGTCCAATCTTCCTTATTTTACACTAGTTACAGATACAGTTATGGTCTTTGCTTCTGATAACTAAATAGGAAGTTCAAAAATACCAAGCAGGCCAAATAATGAACTATATATTAGCCACCTGTATCTTTATGGCTCTGTAACTGTGTGATTTATCAAGAATAAAGCATTTTTTTGGAAATAAGCCAAAGCTCAGATTATTTTTATTGGTTAATGAAGTTGTAATATCACTATCTCATGCTAGTAGATAGCCACAATTATAGTTCTTTAGTTTTCTATTTATTTATTGTTACTTTATAATTATTTGATAGGCTTTCCTTTTAAACAATAGTCAATAATTGTTGTTGTTACTATTATTTTGGTGATTGATCAGTCATTAATCTAAGTTCCCTATCCCACACCCCAATCAATTCTCTTTTCCTATTGTGACAAGTTTAAATGTGGAAAACGTTTCCTAAATGTTCATACTTTTTCTGATAATCATAGCAATATACATATATACACAAATATACAAAGTATGGACAAAAAATGAATAGTAAATGCAAAGCAGCATGATAGACAACAGCAGTCTGGAAATATAAACAGATCGTTATCAAGCAAGCCATCTTAAAATGTTTCCTAAAGATCACCAGCCATTTCCAGATTGCATATTTTAAGAATTGCTTCATTTTTAATTTAAGTGAAGTCTTGAAATACCTAGGATCACTTGATGAGGAAATACTACATCGTTAAAGGAGTGAAGTAAAGGTGTGGGTATGTGTGAAGAACTGCTTCCCCCTTCCTTGAGGAGAAGTGGATAACCAATCCTCCCCACCATTCTTAGTAAGTGGATCGGGAAAGAAAGAGGATCAGCCTTCTTTCTTTTGTTATAAGTGGCAGGATATATAGAGGGGAGCAGATAAGCTCTTTTTGGTGTCATTTCCCTGATCCCACAAAGTATAGTAATTACTTTTTAAGATCTGAGTATTGAGAGCAGAAGACTGATAGATCTTCCATTGTTTATAAATGACACCAAAATAGGTCTTCTCACCCCATATTCTGCTTCATTGGCAAAGCAGTAGAAAGTATGCTTAACATTTCTCTAAGTCAGGGGTCCCCTACCTATGGGCCGCAGCCCACTACTGGGCTGTGGCCTACTGGGCCACCGGGCCGTGGGACAAGCTGGACAGTGTGTGCACACACACACTCACGCTAGCGCCTGCAGGCTCATTTGCATGTGTGCACAGGGCTAGCAGTGGTGGCTAGCGTCTCCGCACCTGCGCAAATGGGGCTGCTAATGTGCGTGTGGGATACACAGCTCATTTGTGCATGCGTGCGGGGCTAGCAGCAGCAGCTAGCGGCTGCACACCTATGCAAACGGGGCCGATAGTGCTGTGTGGGTGCCGTTTCCACATGCACACCTGTGCACATGCTCCCAACTGCTCCCTTTCCCTCCGGGCCACCAGCAGGAAAAGGTTGGTGACCTCTGCTCTAAGTCAACATGTGTTCTGCTAGTTCCTGCACTGGAAAGCAGCTCTTTAATGTTGCCATAAGGAAGACAAAGAGTGCATCATGTGAACATGTGCTTTGAAAATAGAGAGTGGAGCATTTTTGTGTCATTGTCAGCAGGATGTGTCCTAGGTCAATTGGGCCAAACTACATGTTATGTAGTTATGTTAATTTAAATAAGAGGATGGATCATTGCAATGGTGGCAAGATGAAGTATTTCTAAACTGCTGCTTTCCTGATGTAGAAAAAATAGGTGGTGTTTGATCTTCAGTGGATATCCACTAAATATTATTTAATGGTTTTCCTTTTCTTGCAAATCAGAATGGAATAGAACTGGAAGGGACTTTGGAGGTCTTCTAGTCCAGCCCCCTGCTTAAGCAGGAGAACCTATACCATTTCAGACAAGTGTCAGTGATGGAGTGTCCACGATTTCTGAAGGTACCGTAAGCTGTTCCACTGGTTAATTGTCCTCACTGTTAGGAAGTTTCTCCTTAATTCCAGGTTGCTTCTCCCCTTGATTAGTTTCCATCCATCGTTTCTTGTCCTGCCCTCTGGTGCTTTGGAGAATAGTTTGTTGCCCTCTTCTTTGTGGCAGCCCCTCAAATACTGGAATACTGCTATCATGTTGCCCCTGTTTCTTCTTTTCTTTAGACTAGCCAAACCCAAGTCCTGCAGCCGTTCTTCATATGTTTTAGTCTCCAGGCCTTTGATCATTTTAGTTGCTCTTCTCTGAACTTTTTCCAAAGTCTCAACATCTTTTTTGTAGTATGGTGACCAAAATTGGTTGCAATATTCCAGGTGTGGTCTTACTAGGGTTTTATAAAGTGGTACTAATACTTTGTGTGATCTTGATTCTATGCCTCTGTTTATGCAACCCAGGATTGTATTAACTTTTTTGGCTGCTGCTGCACATTGCTGGCTCATAGTCAAGTAATCGTCCATTAGGACTCCAAGGTTCCTCTCACAGTTACTGTTTTTGAGCCAGGTCTCACCTAATCTGTACTTATACCTTTGATTTTTTTGCCTAAATGTAAAACTATGCTTTTCTCCATATTAAAGTTCATTTTGTTGGATAGGGCCCATTGTTCAAGTTTGTCAAGATCTTTTTGGATCCTGAGCTTGTCTTCTGTGGTGTTGGCTATTCCTGCCAGTTTAGTGTCATCTGCAAATATGATGAGTTCCCCTTTAATTCCCTCATCTAAGTCATTTATGAAGATATTGAAGAGTACTGGGCCTAAGATGGAGCCTTGTGGTACCCCACTGCTTACGTCTCTCCATGTGGATGCAGTGCCATTGAGGACTACTCACTGAGTATGGTTTGTCAGCCAGCAACATATCACTGTGACTTTATATAATACAAGTTCCAGATTATAACATTTTAAAAACAATTATTTACAAACAAGTAACAAATATTCAAAGATAAATATAAAATCACTGTATTGAAAGTTCTAAGGCCATAATTTCCTATGCTGGCTGGGTATTCTGGGAGTTGTATTGCCAACATGTCTGAAATACACAATACTGGGAAAGCTCACCAGATACCTTTGCCTAAAAAATCAACCTTGTGGAATAAAACATCACTTCTATGAATACAGGATCACAATACTAACAGTTAGACCTATTAAACTCAATAGGTCTTTGCTCTGAATCCTGGCTTGTTATAGATTAGAGTTAATGCTGCTCTTAATAAAATTCAGTACATGGCATATGCACAAGTAATTCAAATTGCTATTGAGTACCTTAAAAATTAACATACTTTAACAAAGATGGCAAAAATAAAAACTCAAAATGAGTTCAGCCTAATTTATGATTTCAGGGATATTTCCATATAGTTTTGTTTGCAACAATACAGCAGCAATTACTCATCTCCTTTTTCCAAGATATTACTTGACTTTCCAGTCTAGCTTACAGTTCTGATATTTTCTGATGATCTTGCACCTAACCAGGTCTAATTCTGCCCAACTTTTTCAACAGCAGCAAAAGACAGCATTTAACTGGGCTTAGAAAAGGAACTAGAATTCTAAAAGAATAAATTCATGTTTATGAATATATACTTCAAAATCTGAAGTCTGGTATAAAAAGGGAGATATGACTCAGAGCAGAGCTCATTCCTGGAAATAATTTCTAATTTATTAGTTTGTGAGCATGATCAGCTAGCACAGGGGTAGACAACCTTGGCTCTTTTATGACTTGTGGACTTCAACTCCCAGAATTCCTGAGCCAGCAGGTTGCCTATCCCTGAACTAGCAGATTCATTGGACTACATCAAATATTGAGATTGATGGTTGTATATCAAATAATGCAAAACTTTAAAATGGATAGAATGAAGGATTCTGAAGAACTGTTGATGTTTACTCACGACCAAAATGACTTGGAATTTTATTGCTGAAATTTAAGGAAGGAAACATCCTCGGCACGCTCAGTGGAAAATGTTGCTAATAAAGACCAGTGTGATTAATGTCTTAATAAAATCTAAAATGATTCATCTGCATTTTTATTTCGTATCCTAAATATCCTAAGAAATACAATCAATTTAACATTGAGAGGATTTATTTGCACTTTTTTCAAGTAAAAAACTTTTCAAGTTTTTTCTTATTAAAGATTATAATTATAACAGTAAAAAACTAATACAAAGTAAAAGAAGGTGCAATGGAAAAAAAATAAGAAAGAAATAAAGAATACAATTTTTGCCATTTTCCTACAGAGGTTCAGTAGGATTTATTTCCAAATAAGCATATACAGGATTACACGGTAAAATGTTTATAATGGGAAACAACTGTATCATAGACATTTCTCGGAAAAATCCAACTAATATTGTTTTCAAAAGTCATTTATGGTTTAAACAACAGTTTGTGTCCCATGAGTGAAAAGCCTTTCATCCACAAAAGGCTTATGATTCAATGTAGCATTTCTCGAAAATTATTCTTTTCTATTTCTATTTCCCCTATCACTTCAATTGACTCTTTCCCCCAAAATCTGGCCCAGAATAGTGTACCAAATCCATAAGTTATTCAGTGCCATCCCTGGATTCCAGACCAAAATAAAATATGTTTGTATATTAAAAAAATCATACAGGATTTAGCCTTCTTACTAAGAATATTGTAATGTTTTTGAACTTCACTGGTGTGGTGTATCTTCAGGTTTCTTTCTTTTGCATTAACTTACTCTTCTATTAAGAAGTGCAAGAGATGTGCAGGAACTGGAATGTTTATTTTCATTACTTATTTCTAAGAAGTACTATCCTTTCCTTTCTTCAGAAGCTCCAGGTAGAGTAGTTGAAGAAATATTGACCATTTAAAAGAGAACTCTATGCCCTATAAATCTCAGTTTCATTAAAAAAAATGCTTCTGATATGCTTACAAATGTTTTCTCTTTGAATTTTCTAAAGAATGAAACAGGAACATAATAAATTACTTGATCAGGTTCAAAAATTATATTTCAATTAAAAATAAGAGCCACATAAGTTCAGTTCACAATTGGAAAGTCTCACTATTCCTTAGAACATTTAAGGTTATAAAATTATTAGATAACTCCATCCAAAAATCTGACTTAAAGTACTTCTCTGGTCTAACAAATTGGCAGAAAAGTATGGATTTGGTATAGGGCAGTCTATAGAACAAAATTGACAAATCCATGATAGAAAATGACAGAACAAACAAAAAGATATTCTAAGGTACCTAGAATATTTTATTCAGAAAATCTGGAACATCAGAATAGAAAGGGAAATTGATGTGTCTGTGAGCTAAAAGAAAATGAGGAAGATAATAACACAATAATTCTGATGATGAATGAGATTTATGAGATCTATCCTACCTTTAACTTTCTAGCTCTCCTGGAGGAAGAGCTTGTCAAAATTACTGCAACACTTCACTGAAAGGCTTCAGGAAATTGGAATTTCATACTGAAAGAATTCTGCTGTAAATCAGTAATCTGAAGTTTACTAATCAGAAACAAGTAAATTAAATTTCTCCAAACTTCTCTTATTCCTGTTGAGTGATTCTGTTAAGTGATATTTTCATATAAAGTTGCTAAAGAAAGGGAACACAGAAAATACACAAAAACAATAACTCTTTGAAATTTTCTTATCTAATAAATATTTCTGTTCCTCTGATGGAAGAATGTATAAAGTTTGCCCTTAAACATAAATGTACTATGAAACCATACTGTATTTTACACATCTAAAGTAGAGTAGTCAAAAATGTGACTTCTCAGTAGACCCATATCTTAGAAAACTAAAGAGCAGACTATTCTATTAAAAGGTGTCCATTTCGGCCAATGAATATGTTTGTTTTATTCTCCAAATAACTAACTTATGAAAGACTTTTTCCTCACAATTTTTAAAAATTTAGAAAGTGGTTTTAAAATATATAAGTGTTTATATAATTTTGAAGGAATTCTAACTCTGAAAGAAAACTATTATTTGTATTCAATCCAATGTCATGTCTCTTCTGCAATGAATCAAAAATAATATACTGTAGTTTCAGTTTCAGGAAGTGCCCCCAATACTTTCACTTTCCATGATGGTATCATACAACCCACTAGAACAGAGGCTCCCAACTTTTTGGGCACCAGGGACCGGTTCCATGGACAGAGGTTTTTCCATGGACCGGAGGGGGCATGGTTTTGTGTGCTGTCTGCATCCCATGGATGGGGCTTTGCTTGTTTGTGTGGACCGGTTGCTGGCATGCCGTGGCCCAGTATGGGTCCACGGACCGGGGGTTGGGAACCCCTGCACTAGAGGAATGCTTGTCAAAGAACAAGGATAAGCTGCTGGCTGTGGTACATCTTAGAACTAGAGACCAGAAGATCAGGAAGCACATATCAGTTTAACATCAATACCTGGGAAGATCCTAGAAAAGATAATCAAAAGACAGATCTGTGAACAACTAGAAGCAAACAAAGTCATAACTAGTAGCCAGCATCAGTTTGTTAAAAACAGATCACGCCAAACCAATCTTATCTCATTCTTTGATAAAGTGACTAAACTAGTAGACCAGCGAAACGCAGTGGATGTAGTATACTTAGATTTCAGTAAGGCATTTGACAAAGTAGATCACAACCTACTCCTTGGTTAGCAAGAAAAAGGTGGAATAGACAACATCACCACCAGATGGATCTGTAGCTGGCTGACAAACCATACTCAGCCAGTAGTCCTCAATGGCACTACATCCACATGGAGAGAAGTTAGCAGAGGGGTACCACAAGGTTCCATCTTAGGCCCAGTACTCTTCAATATCTTCATAAATGACTTAGATGAGGGAATTAAAGGGGAACTTATCAAATTTGCAGATGACACCAAACTGTCAGGAGTAGCCAGCACACCAGAAGACAAACTCAGGATCCAAAAAGATCTTGACAAACTCGAACAATGGGCCTTATCCAACAAAAAGAGTTTCAATGTGGAGAAAAGCAAGGTCTTGCACTTTGGCAGGAAAAAACAAAGGCACAAATACAGATTGGGCAAGACCTGGCTTGAAAATAGTAACTGTGAGAGGGACCTTGGAGTCCTAGTGGACGATCACTTCACTATGAGCCAGCAATCAAAAAAGCTAACACAATCCTGGGCTGTATAAACAGAGGCATAGAATCAAGATCACACGAAGTACTAGTACCACTTTACAAAGCCCTTGTAAGACCACACCTAGAATACTAGTCACCATATCACAAAAGAGATGTTGAGACTTTGGAAAAAATTCAGAGAAGAGCAACTAAGATGATCAAAGGCGAAGAACGTCTGCGGGATTTGGGTTTGGCTAGTCTAAAGAAAAGAAGAAATAGGGGAGACATGATAGCAGTATTCCAATATCTGAGGGGCTGCCACAAGGCAGAGGGGGTCAGGTTATTCACCAGAGCACCAGAGGGAAGGATGAGAAACAATGGTTGGAAACTGGTCAAGGAGAGAAGCAACCTGGAATTAAGGAGAAACTTCCTGACAGTGAGGATAATCAACCAGTGGAACAGCTTACCCCCAGAAATCGTGGGCACTCCATCACTGTAAATTTTTAAGAAGAGACTAGACAATCACCTGTCAGAGATGGTATAGGTTCTCCTGCTTGAGCAGGGGGCTGGACTAGAAGACCTCCAAGGTACCTTCCAGCTCTATTCTATTCTATATCCACTCATCATTAGCCAGAGAATCCATCAAGCACCAGAAGGGCCAAAATCCAACCAAGACATAAGAAATAAGTACATGTTTTTGTGGATTCAGGATAAAAATACAGAATTTGTTTAAAGTGCAGACTTCATTGGAAGTAAGGATTTCTTTAGGAAATAATCCTGCTTGTAAGAACTCTCCTGAGGGATTTATGGTTGATGGACAGAGGAAAGAAACACAAATGTTTTAATTGTATTTGTCATATTATCTGTTATGAGTTGGACTGCCTTTTCATTTCTTAATGAATGAGATCATAAGCTCATCAGACATAAACATATACACAAACAACTATACATCTTGATACTTGAATTGTCCAACTGTATCTCCTGATGTCTGTTGCTTTGCTTGTATTAATTAAAATGCGCACACGATAGTATTATTATAACTCTGCATTTAATAGCCTAATTCTCATGTACTAGATGTGATGCTGTTTTCTTATGTTTGACTCATACCACATATTACCTCAAAAAGTCTTTAATCTTAGGATGCAAATCAATCTAAAATAAGTTGCTACAGTTTGACACCAGAGGGCACTGCCAGTATATGGAATGTAAGTATACAATATATAGTACTGCCTAACAGTTGCAGAACATCTTTAATTTGCTTGAAACATCATTCAAAATACCTCAAACCAGAGATTCTCAGAAACAATGTTTACAGAATTTTAATTGTACTAAAGACTGTTAGTAAAGTATTTAACTCAATTAATACTATGTAAATACTATGAAAATTTTGAGAAAAAGCCAGGAGGATATAGTGACAACCTGCTGCCCTCAATACTATAATGTTAAATGAATAAATCTGTGAATTAACAAATAAAAAACAGAAGGAAACAAACAATTAACAAAACTGAATTGAGTTTAAATGATAAGACAGAGATTGCATTTGATTTCTTACTTGTCTGGCTTTTCAATTATAAATCTAGAAAGTGACGTTGATTTTACTCCTTAGATGAGAATATGCTATTTTATGAGCTTTCTTTACAATTTTACCTTCATATGAACATTTTACAGATTATTTTATCCCATATGTAGGAACAGTCCTTCAGAAAAAAAATAACACTAAGGCAGAAGTGCTCCTTTTCATTTTTGCTATCATCAGAAATGTAGTAGAGCTGTTTGACAAACTGGGTTAATAATAAAACTGTGCAAAACATTCCATGCACAAACTATTTATTATACAGGACAGCTGACTTGTGTAGTCCTGTCCAAACTGCAACAACATACACATTTTGGCTGTCTGGCTCCATAGAACAAAACCATTTTGTTTTTTTATTTGCATTTAGGCTGCAATATGATGTCCCAGCCAAAAGTGGGGGAGAAGGTTAAAAAAAAATCAAAACTGAGGGATTTCCTTGGTGACTACATGTGCAGACATTGGTAATGGGGGTGTGGAAAGGTGAGGAAAGGAGAACACCAGGAAGTCAGGCTATTTTTGAAGTTGTAGTGGTATTTTAGAAGAACACTAGTCCGTCATCAAAAATAGCCCATTTAGCCATCTGGCACATGGGACTTCAAAAAGCATCAGGACAATTCTCTCTTGCTTTATACATACCCCCACTTAGTACCTGCCACCTCTTAGACAATTTGACAGGAGGCTAAATCCACCATTTGGGGCGTGAGTCTCATTTTAGCCCATCTTGCCCCATCCCATATTAGGAAGATAGTAAGTAGTTGATCTTTCTGCTGATAGATAATATGTGGTGAAAGGGGAAACCAAGCTAAAAAAAAAAGCTATCATTCTGTTTCGTTAACTTGGCTCAGAATAAATAAGGATAGCTTCATTCTCTGGCTTTATTTTGGCAAACCAGGGATTGGGTAATGGGGGGAACACAATTTGGTCAATGTAATGTTCTGCTGGCTGAATGACTAGTGGGTAACACTTTAACTGAGCCATCTAGAAGAGTCCATTGATGTCCACTGATGAAAGTTAGTTACAGATGTAAAATAATGCATACACAAACATGATAACTCAATATTGGAACTGGGAGAGGTGAGCCCCTGCTTTTCATTTGCTAGAAGAGGAGCCCAAATGCACATTTATCAACAGTTTGGAAGACAGATAAGGCTTCCTACTCTAAGTCAAAAAATGTGAACAAATTAACAATTTATTCTTACTAGTCTTGCTTACCATTCTATGTACATTCTCAGTTGGTTCAAAAAGATAAACACCAGTTGCTGGCAGCTTTCTGCAAGCTCTAGAGACTGTAAATATGTTAACATATGTGTCCTTAGTAATACCAAATTGCTGAGATTAGTTTTGGATTTTTTAAAAATCTAGGAGACAAAAAGAGTATCCTTGAAGAATTCCATATAATTTTGCTTCACAGCTATAATTTACTAAGCTCTAGTTTATAGAATTAATTACAATGGTCTAAATTCACATAATATGAAAAATCTAAACCATGCTCTATAAGTAGTTGATTAATTCATGCAACATGCTAAGCAAAATTCATGCAACATTTCAGCAAAAAACCCCAAATATATCATATTATAATTCAGCACAGTATATTAATCTAATGTGATTGGTCTAAGATTCAGTGGTGATTCTTTAAGTGGTATTCTGTTTCAAGCACTTGGACCAGAATAAATAGTACAATTTCATACTCCTAAAGAATCCTGCGGTCACTCTGATAATGTGTAATAGAAGCTTAATAACAATTACCAATTAAGAATTGTTACCCTACATTTGGAGATAGAAACATCTTATTCATAGTACAGAAGTAAAAAAAAATGTCTTTAGATGTGTCACTTAAAGATCTGAACACCACCCAGAAACTGGTTGTTAAGCAGTCTGGAAATGAAATAAATAAATATTAGACAAATTTGGTGTTCTACAGCTAACCTTGTTTGAGCATCCTTACTGAAATTAAAGCCCAATTAGAGATCATATCCCATTCATGAGATGTGAAAACATGTCAACAGCATTCTGCTATCTCCTAAATGTTCTGGCAGAAAGAGCTCCTTCCCTATTATTTGTTCATTTTAACCTTTTAATACTTTAAGATAACTTGATTGCTTAGAGATGCTACAAAGAAACATTTATTAATTCTTAAAAACTGTAAGCTCAACAACTCTGATGGAGGCAAAGCAAAGCTGAGAATGAAGCATAATAAAACTGGGATGCCATGCCCTCTCTGGTGTCACTGACTATTGTGCTATAGCAACCTGTCCACCCATTAATTTTTAATTCACCTTTTCACTAGCCTACAGAAGAGACAACCAATGGAATATTGGAGCAACAAAAAGTAATCAGATGCCACTGATCTCCGTTGGTGAAGAAAAATATAAACAACTTCTTTCCATAGGAGAGCTTTTCAAATACAGAAGCATTTAGCCTTCCATTGCATTTTTATCTTGCATTTTTGTCTCATTATTATTTAAAACTGATTCTTTTACATTTTAAAAATCACCACTACAGTAACTTACTAATATAGGGCAACAATATATATACTGTACATATACAAGATTCTGTTTCAGAAGCAGGTATGTTTTCCCCCTTTTCTAGAATTTACCTGTTTTGATTTATTTGATGCAAATAGTAATATGTTTGTAAAATTTATTACATTTGGAATTTTGGGAATGTTTTTACTGCATCTGTGAATGTTTGCATTTGTTTTAGAACTATATGCACAAATCAAGATACGTTCTAACCAGAAATACAAATGATGCTGTTTATTCCAGTTCTAGAATAAGGCTTAATATTTTGTATATAAAATTATTTTATTTATTTCCTATTTTATTTTAATGTGATGTAGAATAGTAAATGTAGAATTGTTATTACATTTCATATTGCATGTAAGATTAAGAATCTTTGTATATAGTCTTGGGTGTCATGCATTGGACTCTGATTCTCTTCAGAGTAAACTTAAAATGGATTGGGATATGTGTATAAATACCACTGAACTTATCATCAAAATGATTTAAACATAGTTGTCTTTTCCCAAAATTAAATTAGATGTATAGATGATTCTAACTAGACAAATAATTATGCAGGCGGCTTGAAATCAATAAAACCAGTATCATATTGAAGCTGTGAAACTCAGTGCCATGCAACTTTAACTGGAGAGAAGTTCCACTGTGTTTAGTAGATTTGTCTTCCAGGACTGTAGGCTTTCCATGTAATTCTATGTATTCTTGGCCAAAAGAAACTATCAAATTCACTAAGACTTGCTTTTGTGCAGATCTACACAATGTTGCAATTGTGTAAAAAATAACATATGCATCTTTTCTTTGTAAGACCCAATTGATTCAACCATAAAATTAATTTCTGACTACATTGTTAATTTCCTATCATTTTTGTGTTTGGAATAAAATCTACTGGTTTCAGAAACTCAAATTATGTCAAAAAATAGGAAAACACCTTTTTAGCTAAAGCAGTAATTATACAAGTATCATAGATGGGTTTTATATAAAGAAAAAGGAATAATACTGTCCTTAAAAGTATCTATCGGATTTTTTACTAACGTGTGCCATCCTGTTGTAGAACCTGTTTCCACTAATTTCATTGATGGCAACTCTAGTCCCCATGTTATTCAAGTGTTTAGCATATTGTGGATACATTATTCTTAATTAACAGCACACAGTGCAGCCAGCAACTTAATAATTTAGAGACCTGAAATGACCATTAGTCTTTATGATAGGAAAAAAACTGATACTCATTTCTTTAAATAATGTCTTTTAATGTTATTTCTCTTGAGACATGAACTTCCTCTGGATAAAATCAATATTAATAAATCATGCGCCATTTTATGTTTGTATATTTGTTTCAAAAATGCTGTTGAGAAAAAAAATGTTAAATGTAAAACAATATAAAATGGAAAGACTTTTCCCAAGTTATTATAAATCTAAGTTTTAATATTTATTGATTTCAAAAGACAGTAGTAGATAGCATGACAGAATACTTTACTGTTTGAATATCATAACAAAAATTAATTTATTACAATCTGAATATCTAATGTAACATAACCCATTAAAAATTTATAAACTGACACATGATTCTGCTTTTCACTGACCAATAAAAGAAAAGGCTAGGCACTGACTTTATATGTAATGGAGAGTTTTACATTGCCAGATTTTATATTTAAAATCAATTAATGTGGCAATTCCATAAAGTGAAACACAAGCACAACTTTCCAAAGGACTGGTTGAAGCCTGTGAGATCATATTATAATCAGCTGCTCCTGGCATTCAGTGCCAATATACTAAGTATATATGGCTTGATTTTAAACCATAAAATCATAGGCTACATGCCTGTCCTGACTGCAGGAAAAAATAAATAAGCAAGCAAGCAACCTTAGATTATTGCTCAGGTTATACTTCAAAATCAGTAACTTTTCAGTCTTAAAATCAAGATAGTCATACTTCTTTGGCACCACTAATGGGATTCAGCAATTAGTTCCTTAAATGTCAAAAATAAATGTGATGAAAGATACAACTGGGAAATAACTTTCAAACTTTGCAGCAATGCATGGAGGGAAAGGAAGAGCTAACCTAATCATGCCATGGCAACGGAATGAGTCAGATATTAGGGCGGAGCTTCTGTGTTTATGGAATGGTTCAAAACCAAACCGTTGCCTATATTGCTGCATACATTTAAGAGTCAGGTGGCTTGCCACATTTTGTACACTGATCATCTATGTTCCACCAGTCATGGCATAAGAAATAGAATATGAGATACGGAGTCATTTCAGAGCTTCCTTAACCAATAATAAACATTTCTTCTTGGATGTCCTTTTTTTCACATTAGAGTTCTTGAAAATGCATTGATAAGATGGCTGACCAAAGACAGAGAACTTTATCTACATCAGGAGAAGCACTCTATGAACTCCTGGGTCTTGAAAAAGGGGCATCCCATGAAGAAATCAAGAAAAGTTACAGGTATTTATGAAAATCTAACATACTTGATAAGTACCCTCAGATTTATCTATCCATTCATATTTGTTTATATCTATTCTAAAAAAATATCAATACCTTCTTTTACCTAAGCCATTTCCATAGGTGCTCAGATTATTTTGTCTAGAGTTGAGGGTTGATGCTCAAGGGCTGAATGTGAATTGCCTAGTTCGAGGGCTGGACATGCTTAAATGTTTCATTGTACGACAATGGATTACAATAGTGTCAGTTATGTTTCAAATCAAAACAAAAACAAAATGGCTATTGATGCTATGATAGCTCACCTTTGTTATGAAAACAGTTTTGCAAATGAAACCATAAACCTTATAAAGTTACAGGAAGAGCCCTTTTTAAAAAGATAAACATAGGTGTTAAAAATAGCTCTGCTTTATTTTCTAGATTCCTACATTATTCAAAAAAAATTATTTCAAATATGTTTATTATTTTAAAGTATGAAAAACCTTAATATGAAACCTGAATTTGCTACTATTATAAGAAGACCGATAATTAAAGTCATGCAGATTTAATCCAGACAATGCATCAACTAATATTTGCAGTATATAAATAAATATATATCTAAGAATGATTTTTAACAATTCCTAATTAAGAAATATTTAATAGTTAACATGAAATTGTATTAATAATGTAAATACATCAGTATGTGAAGCTTACATTAATTCTACAAATGTTTAAAATATATTTTCACCTTAAACATTTCTTTAATTATTTATATTTACCTCAATCAAGGTATACGTCTTCTTAGAATTTGAATGTTATAATGTGTAGGAAGTAAATTAATTATACCAATATGTTGTTTATTAAGTAATAACCCAAGAATATGGGATTCAAACCATTTAAAAAATTAAACTTTTAAATGGTTTGAATCTAAAAATATTTTGTGAAATAAATAAATAAATAAATAAATAAATAATTTAAAGCACTGGGAAGAATTTTTTAAAAAACAAGAATTCTTCACCTTCAGAATGACTAGATGTACATATGTACATATCAATGTACATATAACATAAAATCACAACACACCAGCCAAAAGCAAGGTCCACAGTTAAAAGCATGATAACAAAATATTTTCTTTTCACAGGTCTTACTGGACCAAAGTGGGATATGGGTAGTTTACATTGCAACACAGTATGGCAACCAGACCACTGGCTTAGTCTGATTCATAAAATATATCATCACATTAAGCCTAAATGTTTTTTTTAACTTTGGATGTAGATACTGCATTTATCAAGGGCATTGATAAAATGCGGCATGTCCTGAGGACAGCAAACTAGAAGATAACGAGCAGGAAGAGGGGAAAAAATGTGGAATGCATAGGGCTGCTCCAGGATGCAGATGTTTAAATAGAGGACAAATAAATTATGTTAGTGATATTGTAGCAATGAGTTCCTCCTCTGGATGAAATTATCTCCAGGCCACCTCTAACCCTTACTTTCCATGATTGTGCAAGTAATCCATTCCCTCAAATCACTACACAGGCTTCTTGGTGTTATTTCTTAATAATAAGACCACTATAACCTCTGCTGCATTAAAACAACGTATACTTTACCTATCCAAAAATGAAATCTTATGGCAACTTCAGGGTTTTTTGTTGTTCTGTCTGGGTATTAACAGAGTTTTTAGTTTCTGAAAATTTAGCACTCCAATAATGGCTACTGGTCTTCCTTGCTAGCTACCAATCAGATGTATCCTTGAAACTGGCAACCATATCTGAATGCTCAATGTTGTTTTTCCATGTGGAAGAGAAGAAAAACTTTCTCTAATCCCATAAGGGGAGAGTTGTCATGGAAGAATGCAAAGTGAACTGAATTTCATTTTGCCCTGTACATGAATAGTGATAATTTACATAACAATCTATGGCAAAACTGACAGTGGTGTTTTATCCATCTTTATTAGCAATTATGGTAAAAACAAAGGCTGCTTCTGAGTAAAGTGGAAATATCAAAGGGATTCACACTTAATGGAATTGTTGTAAATACTTGCAAGACAAAATGATGAGTCAGACTCTTGGATTTCATTTAACTGATCCTTTAACTTATGTTAATTTGCTTCATGAATCTAAAAACCTGCTGCTGAAGTAAGCACTTGACAATGCAGTATAATAATCATAGAATACCTGACTTCAAATTTCCTATTGTTATTAGTTAGCTTGGTGCTTGCCAGAACATAACCGTCTATGTTTTAGATGTCATAAACGTGGTACCGCTACATGATGCTTCTTTTTCAGTTTGATATCATTTTACCTGCAAAGGACCTGCTTTGAATTAGAGAACACTGCTAGGGCACATTGACCCACACAGGATGCACAAAGGAAATAACTAATTTGTATAAATGTCCTGTATCCCACATACTAGTTTTCCATTCCCTACTTCATCTCAGTAGCACAAGTAACTTGGCTGAGCAACTTCTAATTCCAGGGCCACATGCCAACCCTGAAGCTCTTTTTCATGAGCCCTGGAGCCCATCCATCTGTCATGCAGAGTATAGTTTCCTTTTATTTTGAGATGGGGACATGAACAATCTGAAGTGTAGATCTAAAATATGAACTTTAAAAATAATCCAATCCTTCCACCTCTACTTGCACTGCTCCAGTAGAAAATCCTGGCCTTTTTGAATGCAAGATACAGTTTCATACACTTTGACTCATTGCTTTGTCTTCATTGGTCAGAAAACCATTAAATGCCCTCCCCCCAATTATCTAATGGTTGCCCACCCTTATATAAAACTAATCAAGAAGTGATCCAGGAAACCTGTAGATTCATAAATGAATGACAAATCCTAGATTTTGACACTAAAGCTTTCATTTTCTGATCTATTTAACAGTTTGGAAGGAGCCCAATAGGAATGATTATGTTCCATACATTAGTAAGTTGTTCACACACAAAACTGGTTTCTTACATTATTTTAATTTTCTCTACGATTTCCATGCAAGTGCAGTAATCACAGATTTCTGCCGCAATAACCCTATCTTCTCTCTAAAGAGACATTATTCTAAGAAATCCTTTACTGGAGCCCCATTGAAACTGATAGAGGGCATACTATAATACACTAAAAAAACAGAGTTGAACAAGACAACTCTGTAAATGTAATTGACAAATGATACTTGGATTGAGACCCATGCATATGCTACCTAATTTATTAATCCTTATTTTATCAAAGACCAGCATAAAAAACCAAAACGATTAGAGAGATGAATGAACCATTTTTCTCACATGACAAGATGACAATTGTAAATGAAAATGTGACCATAAAAACATCTAAATGTAGCTCTAAAATTCTAAATCTAGATACAGTATATTTAAATGAGAGAGAAGTAAGTCGTACTGATTTCAGTCAAAAATCAAGACTAATTGGAATCAAGCCTGACATAAGTAGTTTCTCAACAATAAAATAAAAGGTGTATATCATTGTCTTT
The DNA here is from genome assembly GCF_001527695.2 of Protobothrops mucrosquamatus. Lineage (NCBI taxonomy): Eukaryota > Metazoa > Chordata > Lepidosauria > Squamata > Viperidae > Protobothrops > Protobothrops mucrosquamatus. Next base: position 66,071 of record NW_015386906.1, on the reverse strand, counting down.
GTTTTTTATTTGTTTGTTAAGATTATCTGTCCTCAACCTAGCCTTTTAGATCACTCATTGGTACATTATTATTGTACTCAAGTCCACTTACCTTACTGCTAGTCATTCTCTTATATTTCCTTCTACTTCTTTCAGGATTTTGGACTTCTCAGGGGAGCTGGGTATTCACATAATATGTTCAGATATATTAGTTTGAGTCTGGTAATTTGTGCTTCAAATACGAATCCTGCACTGATGTGTTTTATGATCAGTTTGTTCGTTTTCTTGGCTGCCAATTGTATTCTCGGGAGTCTTCTCCAATATCAAATTTCAAATAAATCAATACTTTTTCTATCCTGTTTCTTTGAGTCCAATTTTTATATCCATAGAGCAACCCAGGTAAAACCATTGTTTGTTTGATTGTAATCTCTGTAGATATAAACTTGTCATAGCATCTGAATCCTTTTTGAAGGGTTTCTATGCTGCCCTACTAATTGCTAGTCTATGGCATATTTCTTGGCTTTTTTTTTTTTTTAATATTGATAGTCAATCCTAAAAGGCAGAAACCATCTACTACTTCATGTCTTCATTGTCAATTCTAAAGCTGGTTACTATACCTATTATCATTAGTTTGGACTTTATATTTCATCATTTTTTCACTATACTCCTTGACTTTCATTACAAGTTTGCAGATCATTTGCATTTTCAATTAGGAGAATAGTGTCACTAACATCACACAAATTATTGATGTTACTCCAATTTTAATACCACGCTCATCTTTTTTCAATTCACTTTCTCTCAATATCTATTCAGCATACAGGTTGAATAAATAAGGAGGGAGCATGCAGTCTTATCTCATTCCCTTGCTCGCTTAGTATTTTTTAAATGTATTTTTTAAATGTAAACATTTCCTTCCTCAACCTTGGGTTATCTTTACAATGCCAAATGTAATTTTGGGATAAAAGAAAGGAATGGGCTTGTGATTTTATCAAGACCCCCTAAAAATAAAATGACAGTACGGACAAGTACAATAGAAATAAAATAAAAATAAAAATGAGCAAAAATGTCAGCTAGAATACTGAACAATTATTACATGTACAATGTAACACCATGAAGCTATTTTTTCCTCTGTTTACAAGGGATCTAAACCTAACATTAGGTGGTTTATACATTCTTCTCAAGAAAGCCATTGTCTCAATCCTAATGTTATCCTTGTCTCTCTCTTTTTTTTTTGCTCTTCACCTTTTCTTTTCTATCAAAGGAAATTGGCCCTGAAATATCATCCTGATAAGAACCCAGATAATCCAGAGGCTGCAGAAAAATTTAAAGAAATTAACAATGCTCATGCAATATTAACAGATGTGTCCAAAAGAAATATATATGACCAATATGGATCATTAGGGCTGTACATCGCTGAACAGTTTGGTGAAGAAAATGTCAATACATATTTCATGCTTTCTAGTTGGTGGGCAAAAGTAAGTATTTAACTGCAAAACTGATATGCCAGATACTGAAACACACAGTCTTTAGTTTGTTATAGTCTGTTTTGACCTTTCTATTACAGCTTTCACAGAATCTGCACTTAAGCTTTGCAGAATTCTAGTTTAGTTAATCTATAAAAGGTTTTAGTCTCAGGAACTTTGATGACATGGCTGGTCTATCTCCATACTTCTGGTAAATTGCTTATTAAATGATATATCCCTGTCTCTTTTATTTGCTAATTAAATATGCTGCATACACATTTAATTGCCTGAAGACATTAATTATATTTGAAGCTAAAGCTTCAGGTTAATTTTTCTTTCTTCTCAGAAATGACTAAATGAAAATGACTCATTTTTCAAAGAGAAAAATCTTCTTAGTGTGACAACCAGATTATCAGTTATTAAAGTACAAACCTAGCCCTATTTTGGGAATTATATGGCGTAGTGTATGCGTAAGCAGTAGTAATACGTAACACTATGTATCATTATGGCACACCTTAAATACCTTGGAAAAAAACTGGAAAAAGGAAATAGAAGATTTAAGGAGGACTTTCTGGAATAAGACATCATGGATTGACCTGGGGAAAATGGATCTTGCAATTCTGATGACACTGAAAATCTTACTCATCTTGTTTGTTATGTAATTGTAAAGATTTGGCATTTATACCTATCACACACATTAGCATTTCCATCACAGTATGACCAAACATATTAGACCTCAGGCATCCAAAAAGTGCCAGATTTCACACCTTATGTGTTATTCTCGCTGCTATTATAAGAGCCTTTGGATAAGACAATATTATTAATTTAGCTATAACATAGACACTCAAGGCTTGCCATTTTGAATAGGGGTGAGTGTATAAAATAATATTATATTTTTATATTTTATTTCTATGAACTAACTTTACAGTATGGCTCTCCTGGATGTGACTTACAGCACTTGCACAAAGCATTGTTTTCATTTCTGAGACCTACCAAAAAAAAACCAATTACCCAACTGTCTTCACTTCTGCTGATGTTGAGATGCTAAGATCAGGCAGAAAACACATGACTAATCAGCACTCCCTGCTGGATAGTGCAAAAAAGGTCATTCAGCTAATCCTTGCCCCCCCCCCCTAAGCACCACAACACCTGAAATAACAAACTCCCACTTCACATATAAAGGAAGGTTAAGGTTTTTAGTTCTCTCCATCCAGGTTTCTGCTATGTGTTGGGTGCATTTGAAATTTGTAAAAACAAAAACTGTGGTTAAAACTATGATTGCTATGGGGGAATTGATATAGTCTGCAAAGATACGGGTCCTTTTGATTCTTTTGAAAGGTGAAGAGTGAGGTGTGAAGCCCATGCCAGAAATTTTGCAGACAGTACTTTTCTGGACTCCTTGACATTTGCAGACCATTCATGACTTCTGTCTGTTTCTATCTGTGTGGAATCAACTGGCTGCAAAGCACTTAGTTACTATTTGGTGTGAGAGAAATGGCAGCCTTAAAATTAAAGTTTCCCCATTCATCATTCCAACATGAAGTTCTAGGGAGAGAGAGTACCGATTGCTGCTACATTCCTGCTACACAATACTCGTCTGCCTGAGCTGCTTGACTCTGCAGCTGGGCTGAAGGAGAATTCTTCAGGCCTTGACTTCATTTGATCCTGAGTTGGAAGTGGCTTGAGAATTCATGGCAAGCATGGTTATTGATAGTCTCACACAAAAAGTGGGGGTCATATACTAGATATGATTTTTATCTTGGGGCAATGGCAGCATGATCTGGATTGAGGGAAGTTGTCAGGGATAGATCACTCCATCTAAGTCCTGTAGTTTTCCATGACTGTTCCCTACTGTAGGGAAGGAGAAACAATTCAGTTGGTCTACTCCAAGTGCTTGCAGATGCAGTGGAATTCCAGAGGGAACTTGGGGTAGTTCCTGAAGTTCTGGTGCATAGTTTATCTAGGCTTTAGTCACTATTGGATGAACAGGCAACAACGGTCTTGGATAAGTTCAAGCCTATGTGAACTCTCTATGCACTTGGATTCCAGAGGGCCCCTCAGTTTTCAGAAAAACTCTGGGAGATGAAGTGGCATAAGAGATGCATAGAGCACTGATATAGGAAGATGAGAGCAAGTCCAAGCATGCGCAGGGAAGAGTCTATATTAAGAACTACCTTGTGGCAATAAGGACATTGAAATGTAGGTACTTGTTTCTTCTCTCCCATTGTGTCCATGGATAGTCACTTGACAACCCCATTTCACATGACTCAGCTTCTTCCGAGGAAAGAGGAGTAGATAGAATTCCTGCATGGCTCTGTAAAGACTTTGTTAAGCATCTGTTGAATAAAGTCATTCAGATCTGCTCATAGTTGGCTTCTGACTCAGTGGTTCAGTGGAGATGACTATGCCCAATATTGTCAGTTACCTGATCAGAATTCACTCCAGTGACTCCCAAAGAAATGGAGAGAATCCTTGGGACTCTGACTTCTGCAACCCATGTGCGAGATTCATGTACCTCCTGATTGATCAAATGTCCCCAGAAGGTGACCTGTAACTGGGTCCAAGCAGTAGCGAATGCCTGTCTTCCAGAGGAATGGGTTCCACCTGCCTTGAAGTAGGTGGTGGGTTTCCCCCTGCCTAAGAGACCATCCTTGGACTCAGCAGTACTGGACAATTTCTGTTCAATCTCCAGTCCTCCCTTTTGAGAGAAGGTTCTTGAAAAGGTGGCAGGCTTACAGTTCCAAAGAAGCTGGAAGCAGCTAATTATTTGGACCCATTGCAGTTAAGCTTCAAGCCAAAATATATACTGACACTGATTGTGCTTGTGCTTCTGGATGACCTCTGGCAGTCTCAGAATAGGAATGGTGTACCCATCCTGTTCCTTCTTGATTTTTCAGTTTCAATATAATTGATCATTATATTTTTTTGGACAGCTGAGACAGTAGGGAGAAGGGAGCACAGTTGTCGGTGGTTCTTTCTACAATGCTGGTTCCAGTTAAAATTGTGTGTGTTGGGGGAAATCTAGCCATAGGCCACTGATTTATTCCTCTTTAGTATTTACATGAAACAATTGGCCAAGGTAATTCATTAGCAAAGAGTTAAGTACATCAGTACTCAGTTGCCAAGTGATATCAGTGAGGTACTTTCCCAATGTCTCGAGGCTGTGCAGGTATTGATGGGGAAGATCCAGCTCTGACTCAATGCTGGCAAGACTTTAATTAGCTGTAAATCCCCCCTTTCTAGTGAGTCTCCATCATTAATGGTAGATGGGATTACGTTCTTCACACAGTCTGTGAACAGTTTGGGGGTGCTCCTGGATGTGTGGCTCCTGTTTCAACAGATGGCAATTGTGACAAAAAAGACCTTTGCACAATTACATCTTGTGCACCAGTTGTAGCCATTTCTAGATTGAGAGGGACTGCTCACATGTCTCATGCCATAGTCATTCCCAATTATAGACTATATAATTTGAAAGCTTCAGTTGTTCTGGAATTCAGTGACACATGAGATATTGGATGTTGTGTGGAACACCACATAATACCACTGCTATATGAGCTGCATTGGCTCCTAGTAAGCTTCCAAGGGCAATTCAAAGCACAGGTCATCATCTTTAAAGCCCCACATGGCATGGAGCGAAATTACTTGTTACTTCTTCCCAATAGTTTCTGTATGCTTACCCAAATTAAGTAGACTGAGAATGTTCTGGATCCCATCAGTAAAGCAGTTTCATTTGGTGGGCTGTAAGAAGCATGCCTTCTCTATCATGGCTACTCTCTTATGGAACAGCATCTCTCTGAGATTTGGATGGCCTCTACCCTGTTGGCAGTAGAGTTACTGTATCTCTCTTTTTCTTTACAGCAACTAATACTCAGAAATCACTTTTCTCTGAACCTGCAAGTTCCACTTAATTTTAAAAAGTGTTTATAGGGTGGCCCTTTAATCAAGCATTCTCTCTCTCTCTCTCTCTCTCTCTCTCTCTCTCTCTCTCTCTCTCTCTCTCTCTCTCTCTCTCTC
>NW_015386906.1:0-60515 GCF_001527695.2 Protobothrops mucrosquamatus | reverse complement strand
GGAAGAATCCTTTAAACCATTGTGGTCAATTCATATTTTTCTTAAATCAAGACAGAAAGGCATTTATTCTCTAGTCTGACCTCTCTCAACACATTTCTTCCTCTTTTTTTGATTCTCTAAGGGCCTATTCACACTTTGTGGTCTTTTGACTGGGTGCTACTGTTGTTGCTGCCTGTGCTGCTGTTTCAATTGCTGTTGTGGAAAATGCAAACCCAAGCCCACAGCCGAAGAGCAAGAGTTCTGCATGTCTCCTGAAGATCTGGAAGACCAAATTAAGACAGACATGGAAAAAGGTACCTGTTGTCATAGAGTCATGGATTATACTATTTAACCAAAAAGAAAAAAGAAGAACCTTCTTACTTTCTCAAAAAGAATACACAAGGGCTTTACTCCAGCTGCTCAGTTTGGGGAGTCTTAATTTGAGAAAGGACATCCTATACAAAGAAGTGTTAATTTAATTCCTCTCAAACTGCAGGCCAGGTTACTTTAAATGCTCAGCAGTGGTAATTGGTTAATATCCTAATTTCTTTCTATGTCATTAGTTAATTTCTAGGGTAGAAGTTACAACTGCTGGATTATAGAGCACTGAAATGAGAAGAGTATTATTATTTTCAGTGTAAAATGAAGTAGACTGAAGAAGTATAGCAATGGAAAGGAAGATCCTGATTTACATAAATTTGTTAGTTATATGCCATCCAGAATCGTGTGATAGCAAGTTAGGCGGTAAATAAATTTAATAAATAAATAAAATAATAAGGTATATGTTTGAATTTGTGTCTGTTACATGTGTGTGTGTGTGTGTGTGTGTGTGTGTCTGTGTGTGTTTAAGAGATTTATAGGCCACTGAAGTCTGGTACAACTTTGCAGCTCACAATGCAACAATTAAAAAACAGTAAAAACAAAGAATTATGTCATCAAGAGAAAATCTGGAAAAAAATCAACATTCATTTAATACCACACAATGATAATACTATCAACCTCTCCGATGTATTGCTCGGGGACAGAGCCAAGTTTTAAAGGTTCATTTAAATAGGATTAAGTTAGAGACGAAATGACTCTTGGATGGGAGATATTTTTCCAGAAGACAGGCACCATGACCTGTATGATATATGACCTTTATAATATATGCAAACCTCTGCTTAAATTTTAGTAGTTGTAAATATATGAAATAATGAAAAAATAATAACCTGACTAGCTTCTCACATAGAGAAATCAGCTATTAAATGATACAAATCAAATGCTTGATTTCCTACTGCTAGGAAAATAAGAATAGAAAGTCACCTAACCATAGACTCAGGGAGAGGACTTGACTGCTAGAAAGGCACAATAAAAGTTTTTCTCTGTCAACTTTTCCTTCTCTGATTCACTGAACAGAACAGGATAACAAGCCATTACACGCAGTGTTTCTCAACCTTGACAATTTTAAGGCATGTGGACTTCAACTCCCAGAATTCCACAGCCAGCAACGCTGGCTGTGGAATTCTGGAAGTTGAAGTCCACATGCCTTAAAATTGTCAAGGTTGAGAAACACTGCTTTACAGCAATTTGGGGGGTGTTTAACTAGGCAGCAATTCTCAGACTTGTCCTGGTTTTAGATATTATGTTGATTGAGGCTGTTTGTCATACAGGTAGCCCTTGTTTAGTGACCAAATTAGGATCAGCAACTTGGTTGTTAAGTGAAGCAGTGCTAAATGGAATTGCATTATGATCTTATTTCAGCTTTACTTTGGGAGGCTATCTCCCCCATTCCTATTCTTCTACCACACATTATTTTTCTGGCTATTTAATAATGGGTTCTATTTTACTGCCTTCTTACTTATAAAATTAAAAGTATAGTATCTTATCAGTTTTAAAATGTGCAGAATAATTTTTATAACACTGAATTTTACCGGCTGCATTGCAAGGGAAACAGGAGATTCAGGATTGTTTCAAATGATAAAGCAGAATAGAAAATTGATAAATTAATAATGTTTCCTTTATAATGCTAATGTGAGGTTTAGAAGGAAGAGCATTTGGATGAGAAACATGATAAATAGGACACTGCATTTTTTTTAAAAAAAAAATCCTATTCATAAAAAGATTCTGAAATGAATCTTTTTAAAAAGAGTAAAATTTCAGATGCTTGATCTCCTAACCCAACAAGTATCAGCAAACACAAAGATCCCTTAAAAAAAACCAAAAAGTTCAGTCTCTTGTTATCGCTTCCATCAAGTGAACCTCAGAATTTCTGTACAGATAGTCCTCGATTTACAACCACAATTGAGCCCAACATTTCTGTTGCTAAGCAAGACAATTGTTAAGTGAGTTGCACCCCATTTTATGACCTTTTTTGCTACAGTTACTAAGGGAATTGTTGCAGTTGTTAAATGAATCGTGATTGTTAAGTGAATCTGGCTTCCTCGTTGACTTTGCTTGATAGAAGGTCACAAAAGGTGATCGCCTGACTCCAGATCACTGCAACCGTAATAGTTTTGAAACAGTTGCAAAGCATCCAAATTTTGATCATATGACCCTGGGGATGCTGCAACAGTCATATTTACGAACACAGGTCAGGAATCACTTTTTCGGTGCTATTATAACTTAAAATGGTCACTAAACAACGGTTTTAAGTCGAGGATTTCCTGTACTGTACCACATATTTTAAGATATTTGGAACTCCAGAGGAGACACTTATTGTCTATTCAAATGTCAAGCTTTTTAGTTAGGCAAGGTGAAAACGTTAGTGATTTTTATTTTGGTGAATCAGTTTTGTCAACCTTTATGGATATAGAATAGCCAATATGCTTTGAGGAAGAGATATGTCATTTCAATTGAAAAAACAATTGAAAGAAAATGACTTTTATCCACTGCAAATGTATGACAGCTGAAACAATATTCTTGATTGAAATTGTGAACTCTTTGCAGGGCAGTTAAAAATCTGTTCTTTACTATAGGATTATTTCTTGAATATGCAGACTGTCCACTGACAATCTGCATCCATGTTTTATGCATGTATACACTTCTAAAGAATTTTAAATGCCCCACATAGCATCTGAGTTAAAACAAATGCAGCCCAGATGGCAATTTTATTTTATGTCTAAATCTTCCTAGGCAAGGGCTGATTTCAAGGAGATTGGTGTAACATTTTTGGGATGATAAAGGCAATAGTTGGTAGGAAAATGAAGTAAAACAGAAACAGGCAGGATTTGGGAAAATAGCAAAGGAATCTGTCACTGTTTTTAAACCACGTTAAGCCTATTTTGTGGGTTAAACTACAATTTTTCTGTTTCTCACACAAAACTGGGAATCTGAGCCATAGTTCTAATTAGACAGGAGCACATCAATAAATGCCTATTCTACTCCTAAATGTCCGATTCAAATCCTTTTGAATTACCAGGAACAGCTTTCTTTAAGATAGGCATACTTTTTACCAGATGATTCAAACCGTAACTGTGAAATCCCTTGTATTTAGTGCTTTCAAACCTTGCCTAGTTCTGTGTTGTTATTTTAAATAACAATTTCAAATAATAATACTTCAGTTTCTGTGAAAATAAGCATAGTATAGCCATTTTTGAGATAGTGCTTTAATTCAAATCCATGCTAGCTGGGGAATCCTGGGAGTTGAAGTGCATGCAGCTTCAAGCTGCGAAAGTAAGAAACACTGAACTAGACAGAGTGCAGAAAACCACAAATGTGCTGAAACACCTATTAGGCATGCTGTCAGGGGATTCTTAATATCATAGTTCATCATAAATGTAAGCTGACATTTGGTTGTTTTGTTGTGCCAACATATATATTATTGTTTTTCCCCATAAAAAAGGGGAAAAGTACATTGTGGCTGGGGTCACACAGCACTCTGTTTTGCACATAAGGAGTCTTTTGAGTAGTAATAAGAAATTACTGTTTCTGCACTTATTGTCACCCATCCCAGAAACTAAACAATACCACGTAAGTAATATGTAAAAAATGAATGTGTATTCTGAAAGTATTCTGCTGTAAAGCAAAGTATATGTACTATAAATAAATCAACCTGTTTTTGTGCAATTATATAATGAAATTTAGAAGACTGAAGGATTTTCCTGTGTACCGTAGAGCATAGGATTTTGAAAGAGGATCAGAATGTGCTAACTGAATTGGGTAGGAACAAAGAAAGTACAGAAGGAATTAAAGAGCAGTATATGCTGGGAATGGGAATGGACAGGAAACAAGGAAGTGATCTTTCATAGAAAAATAAGAATTCTAGCTCTGAAGCTTTTCACTTCTTAAAATAAGATACATTTTCACAATAATATGTAGTTAAAGCATGCCCACTTGTCAACTGAACAGAAAAATGTAAGCATCTGCTTAATTTTTTTAGTAAGACTTAAAACATGCCTGATTTAAAGGGAAACTGGATAAGGAGTGATCTTCTCCAACTTGGTGCCCCCTCCCCAAGTGTTAGAAAACCCCCCGAGATAAATATGGTTACTGAGGATAAAGGGGGATATAGTCCAATGTATTTTGTAGATTGTATCTTATGTAGGAATAGTTGTATATTGCCAAATAGGAAGTAATTTCTTACTACCTATAATTGTGAACAAGAATGGAAGAATCTGAGATATTTAATTCCTGATTCTTGCTGTTTTAGATGGGGAAGCTCCAGTTCTGCTTCAGCCAACAAATGCAACTGAGAAAACCCAGCTTATTGGTGACAGTCATCGCAGCTACCGCACAGAATAATAAACCATCAGTTTTTATAATTTGAAGGAGTATAAACGACAAGTTCTGGATTGTAAAGCATTATTAGAACATGAAAGACATTAGGACACTGTGCACACCATATACCATCAAATTGACTTGAGCCCTAATTCTAAGGAAATGCTCTACTATCATATTGTTTCCAAAACTGTGTTGTTGCATGCGTGAATACTACAAGTATAATAGGAACAAACTATTTTTAAAATACATGCACTTCCAATATTGCTAGAAACATGACGCACAACATGCTCTTCTCATATTACATATGAAAGTCCCTAATATTGTGTGTACTTGCATGTGGTCTCTAGTAAATTTAAAATCAGTAAGGTTGCTTTAGTACTGCTTCTTCTCAAGTCCTAGAAGTGTTTAAAATGGCTGACATCCTTACTTTTCTCTGCAGTGTTACAATTATTTTAATCTTAGCGTGCTTCTCACCTATATAATTTTTCTTAAACACAATACTGCTTTTCTTACTATTCCTTCAGTAGATTGTTTTCCCCTGGAGAATACATGTATAAAACAACATGTAATGTTAATAGGTTTGTTTTGTCCATGGAGGATTATTGCACAGTTCTGTTACTATTTGGGAAGTTTAGAAAACTCAGAGTTTGGGAATAAATTAATTTGCATTTGGGCATGCGGTAGGTATAAATAATTGAAAAGTTACTGTACCTCTCTTCAGCAACTGAAATGTCTGTGACTCTACTTTTGTTCAATGAATATGTGATACATTGATACATCAGATTTCGATTTGACATATTCAAGTTTCCTTCACTGCAAAATACACAACAACCAGAAATCTATACTTCAATAATTTTAAATTTATTTACTTACCAGGTATATGTCTAATAATTGAAAACCAATACAATTTGTATACCACATGTGTGCTTCTGATACCAACTTGTAATCTAGCTCTTAGAATTATATTTAAAGATTAAATAATATATATTTTTAGATAAATATAGGTAGATTTGAACTCTAAAGCAATATTTTGAGCATGCAATTTGGATTTAACTTCTGTATATTAATTGTTATTGTTATGCTTTTGTTTAATCAAAGAGAGATTAACAATGGCTGGAAATCTGTCCCCAGTCTTTGGAATGAAGCAAACTGTTAACAATATGAATATAGAAATAGTAAGACCAACTCTAAACATCCTACTCCGTGGAAAGTGAATTCAGACAACCTCATTTTATAAACCTTACATTGTGTATACACAGAAACACTCTTGAGAATGGTTTAACTGAAAGATTTCAAGCAGAGCTCAGTTTTGTAGTAAAGACTATGTACAACTGGGTTGTGCTTATGGAAAAGAACAAGTTTTCCAGTTGATGAATGCAAATCCAATCATGGCTATTGCCCTGTGGGATGCATATTTATTTACTGAGAAATAAAATCTTAATGCATTTCTTGGATTTTACATCCAAATAATCATGGACTTAACTGAGCTAGAAAGTTAATAATTTGAAAGAATGATAGAAAAATATAGCAGGAAAAAAGTCAGGATATCAAAGACTAGTCTAGTGATGTCTAAATAAACATATAGACCTACAATCTGTAAAAGAACAAACATATTCCATTTTATATAACCTAAAGTCATACAATATTCATTAGCCATTTGACAACACAGCATTTGCATTTTGTTACATGGCTAGTAGGACAAGGAATACAAAACAAATCCTGTAAAATTAGAAATGTACAGTAATATAATCTTGATTACATGTGTAGATATTGTTGGTAGTCAATTCAAAATGTACTTTGTATACTGCATTTCATTTTGTGCTGATCAATATATTAACTGAATAAATATTCCATATAAGATCTAATATCCACTTTTTTCATGGAAAAAAATCTTGTTTTTCTAATTTCCAGAACACTATCATTTTCCACTACTACTGTGTCTTTTTAAAAGGGGTTATTTTGGCTTAAAATATAGTTTGGCTTTGCAGTGGCATTTGGAAGACTACTCTCCTAAGAAGAAATATATCCAGGATTAAAACAGAAAATAATTTAATGGAATAATTTGAAATGATTGAAATATTAATTCCACATGTATTTAATAATTTCCCATTTATCACATTAATTTCAGATTCTGCTAAACACCTTCTCTTGTTGCCTTTTATGTTGTTTCTATTTTTGCGTGGAGCAATTGCCCAAACCCTCCAAGGCAGACGTTAATCAGGTTTTCTACCTTCCTCGTTTTCTGCCAAACGGAGCACTGTACTCTTTTTCCGCTCTGTCAGTTCTTCTTGCTTTCAGTATCTCCCTTTTTCAGTGTTCCTTTTAAAATGAAAAAAAAACCAGCTCTTTTGTAAAGGTTTTTATTTTGGTTTAAATGTATGTTCATTATCTATTTCTAATGACTGGGTTTTCTTCCTCCGGATTTCTGTTCCCTCTCCCTTCCTAGCCCTCGCCTCTCTGGGCGTGGATGTGGGGGCACACACGTGCATCTTCCTCAGGCTGGTCTGCAGTACAGGCAACTGATGCTTCATATACTTAGCAAAATGCTCCTTATGTAAACATTGCATTTTTCCTTCAGTTCCTAAAGTAACAAAAATGCTCCAGTTTAAGCTATTTTCCCACTTTCTCCATCCATGGATTTTTGTTTGCTTTGTATAAAGCTATGAATACAGCTTTAAATTGCACTGGCTTGAGCAGAGATTTGTGCCACAGCAGTGAACTCTTCTGCATGGCACATACGTAGGGCTGCTTTACCCCAAATAAATATGAAGAATCATGCAATAACAGCAGCCAGAAGAAAAAAGGATAGAAAGAAGAAATAAATCTAAAACTACTTTAAGCCAATTAGTCGAGGATTTTCTGTTTATTATTTCAGTTGGGCTTTAATTTACGTCTGCGGGTGGCTGACAAATTGAGGGATTGCGCTAATACCCTTTTACACACACATATATACCCATCCATCCCTCCATCCCTCCAAGTCTGTGAGTTCCGCGTAGTATCGCAGTTCGCTGTTTTCCTGGGAAGCGCCTTCTCTCAAATGAAAGTCCGTTTGACAGTAAGTTAGTTTCGTTTTATTAAAGCAATGTAGCAAAAGTGACTTATTTATTCCTAACATCTTTTTGTTTCTCCACTGAAATCATCAGCAAATCAAAAACAAGATCATAAATGTTTGTTTCTTCTCAAAGAATGAATGGCAATTTCAGAAATAGTGACAAAGGATAAAAAGCCTCCTTCGAGCCGGAATCGAACCAGCGACCTAAGGATTTCAGTACGAGTCACTCTACAGTCCTCCGCTCTACCAGCTGAGCTATCGAAGGGATGTGTTAAACGTTTTTTTGCTACTGAGTGTAAAGTGCCGTAAGTAAGAACTGCTTGTTAAATTGAGAGAATCGGCGAGATCGCAAGATGGCGCTGAAGATCGCACGCGTCGAATATGTTCTGGCTTCTTTGGTAAAGTCAGTGGCTCAGTATTTCTGCAACTCCAAAATGGGAGAGCGTGTCAGGAGACAATTAGGAAACGCGGAGGGCTCCAGATTGATAAGGGAAGGGGACAAGAAAGTGAAGCGTATTTTTAATACGTATTTGTAAAGGAGACAAATCATCTAGAATCGAAGAGCTTGTATGAGCTCAAAGCGAAATGGCTGGATTGCATGTCCTATGTTTATCTGTTTCAGGGTCTTTTCAAAATAATTAACAGCCAAAGTGTCTAAACATAAAACAAAATTATAAGTTATCTAATTTATTTTATGCGATTGCAATGGAAAACAGTCTGATGTGAGGCATGCCGTTTGGACATGTAAAGTAATTCAGGAGTCGACCCCTGGAAAGAGGAAAATCTAGACTTAGTGCACTGTATTACTAATGATCTGTCAAGTTTATTCTGAACTAGATTCGAGTGCTCCTTACCAGGTTTGAAAAAAACAATTTCATGGACATTGTTTTTTTAATGCATATACATTAACATTAAAGGGCTCCCATCGTTTGCAAAATGAACTTTTCGAGCCAGGCAGGAGTCGAACCTACAATCTTCTGATCCGTAGTCAGACGCGTTATCCATTGCGCCACTGGCCCTCTGTGAGAAACTGTTTCTTGTAAAAATCTAAAATAATAAAAATGTATTGGTTCAGTGAGCTTTCAGGTCTGATTTGAGTTTCTTCCATTCATCAAATTACACAGATTGCTGTAAAAATTGATTCAGGAATGCTTCTGTGCTCTATTTACTTTCTGCAAATGCTGTTAAAGTGATGTGGGAATAATTAATACAAAGTCTACTCTATTTTGACAGCTTATATATCTCTTTCAGAGCAACATTTATATTCCTTCGATAGCTCAGCTGGTAGAGCGGAGGACTGTAGGTGTATTGGAGATGGTTATCCTTAGGTCGCTGGTTCGATTCCGGCTCGAAGGAGGCTTTTTGTTTTTTTCCCTTCCTATGCACATTTATTGATGGGATATGCCTATTCAAAGAATGTGCTTTGAAATGAATTTAAATTCTATATGTTTTAATGGCTGAAGAAAATAAACCATTTCATGTGAAATAAATCTTCACATCAGCCACCCAGTGGACTAATGAAGAACTATGTCAGATGCCCAATTGGAGAAAAAAGGAAAATATAAACAATTGAATGTTTTCTAAACATTTTCTAAACATTCAATTAAAAACTCTGTAACATTTTACAGTATGTTAATTCTTTACCTGATTAATCAAAAATATATTGCAGCCTTCATGCAGCTTTCTGTACTCGATTCATGTTCATCATTGCTGTGTGACCCAGTGCAATTCAACACTTTAGTTCTAGACTGTGTTCACTGCTTTGATCAATCTGTGATCCTATGAAAGCAAATACTTGCACGCATTCAGTCTCTTCACCATAAATTGTTATTTTAATATTTCATTCTTCGCAATGGTCTTGAAAGCTTCATCTTTTTGATGTTTAGTAAGAGGCCAAATTCCCTTTTCCTTCTTTAATCTTTTAACCAGATGTTTCAGGCCTTCTTTTGTTTCTGAAAGGAGAGTTGTGTCATCAGCATGTCAAAGACTGTTCATGTTCCTTCCCCCCAATCTTTTCTCCAATTTTTGATGCTTCAAGTTCCAGCTTTCTCATTATTATTTCTGCATACAGGTTGCATAAGAAAAGTGAAAGAATGCAACCTTGTCACACTCCTTCCTCTACCTTGAGCCAATCAGTAACTCCATGTAGTGGTCTCACGGTGGCTTCCTGATCTGGGTACAGCGACTACATTGAATTGTCTACATATGCTGGCACTCCTAGATCTTCTAGGGTTCTCCACAGCTTGTCATGATCAACACAATCAAAGACTTTCTTTTAGTCAATACAGTAGATGTAGAAGTACTTTTGATATGCTTGAGATTTTTCCATGATCCACCACACATTTGCAGTATGATCATAAGGGCCATTACCCCTTCTGGAGTCATCTTGAACATCTAGTGCTTCCCTTTCAATGGACAGTGCCAGTTGTTGTTGTATAACCTTAAGGAAAATCATGCTAACATGAGGAATGAAGGCAACTGTACAATACTTGGAGCAATCCCTGAACTGGCCTTTTTGGCAATGGAATGAACACTGATCATTTGCAATCTTGCAGCCATGTGTTAGTTTCCCATATTTTCTGTGAGACACCTGTGATGGTTATGGGTGGCATAGGCCTCAGCAATTTTGCAGCGATAGTATCAACACCTGGGGCCTCGTTGTTTGGCAGTAGGCTTTTTGCCCACACACATTCTTCCTGAAGGATGGCTGATTTTATTTCTTCTTCTCTTTCCTCATCATTCTGAAGAGGCTCGACCTCTTTGTTGCTGGCATACAGCTCTTCTCTATATTCTCACTAAAGCAGTGGTGGCGAACCTATGGCACGGGTGCCAGAGGTGGCACTCAGAGCCTTCTCTGTGGGCACGTGCGCCGTCGCCCCAGTCCTAGGCCTTCAGCTGGGTTTTATAAAACCTTTTCACTTTAGGCCTCCTAAAAAAAAAAGGTTCAATCAATCAGTCAATTTCAACTTCTTACGGGAAAAAAAAGATCTTGCAAAGTTGGAATTGATTGATTGAACTTTTTAGTCCCACCCAGTCTGCTGTTACCACCACAGCCACACCCACCCAATGGGCCACACCCACCCGGCACCCGACGATGCATAAGTGGGTTTTGGGTTGCAGTTTGGGCACTCAGTCTCTAAAAGGTTCGCCATCACTGTACTAAAGTATGCCAGCATAATTTACTCTTTCTCAGTAGCTGGTCTCTACTTTGCCTTGTTTAAGGTATATTGACTGGTGGATTCCCTGTTAGCAGGGAAAAAACATCTACCATCCACTTTCTCTAAGGTGGATTGAAGCTATGGCTGAGGCTAAGACTGTGGGAAGAGGCAAGCTTTCCTAGATGGTTAGTCCCATATCTGATGCAAATACAGAGGTGCAGCATTTGCATGATTATGTCATTACACACATGCCATCATTTATTTCCTCCCCCCCTCCCCGCCTTTGTTCCCCACAGTCATCCATGTGTTCTATGACTAAATTTCTCAAAGGTTATTACAAAAATGTAACATAAAATACAGGGATGAAAAATATTTTACAAGCATAAAAACAGCCTGAAGATTATGTCAGAAGATGGTTCATCTAGTTCAATGTTATGCCTCCAGCAATGACACAACACATAAATCTGGACAGCTTATCAGGAAGGTATAAGAGGGCCTGCCAAATCTCCCATGCCATTCATTCTCACATTTGATCAAGTGATATTGCCTGTAGCGACGAAGGCTCAGTTATCATTGCTAATACTGCTGTGCATGTGTTCAATGCATAATGTGCTCATAGCCTCCATTTGATTGGCTACACTGGTTCACTGGCATTCCTAATGCTCAATGAACAAACATAACCAAATAGTTACAGTCCAGCTGCCTTAACTATTCAGGAACCCAACAATTTGATTTTAATAAAACCACATGTCTGAAAATGTTAAAACAGAAATGTTAAGATAGGTTAGAGGCAAAAGACCTCTGTGGTCCTATTGTTCACTGATAATAATATTGTTTGTTGCAGAATTTGGCAAATGCACTAACTGAATGATTACTTTATATTGTTTAAAATAGTAAAATAATTTCTTTATATTAACAAAATACTTTGGTACTATGGAGTCATCAAAATTCAATGCAATTACATGTAACATAAAAATTCCATTACTTTTGCTCACCCTCCTAGGACTAGGCCATGCTTCACATCCCTTCCATTCTCAACCTGAGCAACTTTAAGATGTGTGGACTTCAACTCTCAGAAACCCCAGGCAGAATTTATGGGAATTCTGGGAGTTGAGGTCCACACACTTTAAAGTTGCTCAGGTTTTAAAAAAACTACATTAAACAATGTCTTCTTCTTGGACCAAGGCTTTTCTTGCCTTATCTTGGCAGAGCCTGTCCTGTGGAACAGAAGCCCCACAGGGATCTGGGTCATCTGGCTCTTATTAGCTTTTTGTAAGGATCCTAGGTTTTCTTAGGAGTTTGGACATTGGCTATGAATGGGATTTTAGGATTGGAATGTATTGTTTATCTTGGGCATCATAGACTATTGTTTTTAATCTATGCCATCCAGAGTCATTTCTGTGAGATCCGCAGCCATATACATTATATTCACAAATTTAGAATAAATAAGTAGACAAATAAAATTATTTTTATTTCTGAATATTAGCCCTTTATTATTAGCATTTCCTTTAAGTTCACCATTTTACTACTATCCTGCATTTAGCCAGAAGTAAGTCTAGAGGGGCTTACTTTCAACTCTGTGTAAGTTTTGTGCTGGCACTTAGTTTCTGAATATTCAAAATAATGCATTATATCAGTTATCAGTTACATTTGTCATACAATAAAAATGCTAAGTACTAAGGCAATACAAAACTTTTGCAAAATACAGTTTGCTACAGTAAAGCGCAGTGGATATTTGGCTTAAAGTTATGATGCAAATTGCTCTTACAATTCTGTGATGAAGTATTAGCAAATAACAGCACAGATGGCTTTGCCCTAAGATTAGGCCTCACATGCCAGACATGATCTGGAAAACTGTCATTTTAAAAATAACTTTCAAACAAGTGCCAAGTGTTGAGTGATGCATATGTCTAATAAACAGCTAGAAACATAGCAATGCCCAGGGCTGGAACTTAGTCCTGGAAGTGAAATATGGCCATGGAATTATCACCTAGATTCAGCCAACAATGGCAGCAGGCCATCACTATTTTTTTAAGTAACTGGGGATAAGCCTCCAATTTTGGGATATATGTGTGCATGGAGAGAGAGAGAGAGAGAGAGATGAAAGAGAGACAGAAGTCAAACCATGTAAGTATGCACCAAACCCATGTGTGCACCAAAAATACCATCAAAGCTTATGTACATAGAATATTGCTAAAGAGTTGGTATTGGATGAGATTGATGTTTGTTAGTTTCAGCTTTCTACCCTGCTGTTCATATCGAAACTCCCCAGTTAGTTTGTAAACAGTAATAATAACAAGAATCAATATGCAGCTAAAAATGCCAAATTCAATCTAAACATCTGGCTGACTGTGAGACCAACCACAATAATAATAACTGGTGTGTTAATTGCTGCAGTCCAACAGCATCCAGTTGAAAACAAGCTCTTTCCACTTGAGCAGAAAAGAAATTGCTCAAACAGCAGAGGAACAAAATATCAGCTCCTAATTGACAAGATGATTTTGGAAAACTGCAAAAGAAGGAAGACCAACTTGAACATAGCTTGGATTAATTAGCTCAACTCCCTGCCACATGAAGCAGTTTTTGCCCTCTCACGATGTCTGGAGGCTGTAGGGATCTAGACGAGGGACAACAGACTTAGACTGAACCCTTGCAAGACTGAGTGGCTTTGGGTACATGGAGCCTCAGGATCCGAGTGGTTGTCATTTTAGTTCTGGATCGGGTTGCAATACCCTGTTAAGACCCAATTGTGACCTGGAACATGACTTCATGGGCTCAGTTACTCAAGCCCTGGTCACCTTTCGCCTGGACGATTGCAATGCAATTTACAGTACATGGGGCTATGCTTGAAGTCCATTTGGATGCTTCAGCTAGTGCAAACGGCAGGAACGAGAGCAGTCTTTGGGGCCCCTAGAATGGCCCATATTGTACCTCTGCTCTGCAAACTTCACTGGCTACCAGTCTCCTTCCAAATGCAGTTCATGATGTTGGTTATGACCTTTAAAGCCCTTAATCCAGGCTACCTGATGAATCGCCTTGTTCTGCCAGGAGAGACGGCCTACTTTGGATCCTGTCAGTCAAAGAACTCTATCAGGATCCAGAATAAGACCCTTTTCTGCAATAGCACCCACTGTTTTGTTGAGGGAAGAAAAAGACATATTACCTCCACTCCATTTTTACACATGTCTGAAACAGGATCAATAGGGAGTTTTTAACTTTATCTCAGGAACTTTATTTTCTTCATTGCAATGCTCTAAAAATAATGAGGGTTGTCAAGCTGGGCTTTTCTTCATTATTTATCAGTTTCCTTCTGTATAAAGGTAGTATTCAACTTAAAATCATTCATTTAGCAACCATTTGAAGTTATAACGGCATGAAAAATTGTGACTTACGACCAGTCCTTGCACATATAACTATTGCAGCATCCTCATGGTCACAATCAAAATTCAGGTGCTTGGCAACTGGCATGTATTCACAACAGTTGAAACATTTCAGGGTCATGTGATTGTCATTTATGGCCTTCCCAGTTGGCTTCCAACAACCAAAGTCAATGGGGAAAGTCAGATTCGCTAAATAACTGCCTGATTCACTTAACTGCAGTG
The DNA here is from genome assembly GCF_001527695.2 of Protobothrops mucrosquamatus. Taxonomy (NCBI): domain Eukaryota; kingdom Metazoa; phylum Chordata; class Lepidosauria; order Squamata; family Viperidae; genus Protobothrops; species Protobothrops mucrosquamatus. Next base: position 46,026 of record NW_015386906.1, on the reverse strand, counting down.
ATTCACTTAACAATCACGGCAAAAACAGTTCTAAAACTTTTGTTGTTAAGCAAGGTGGTTAAAAATCAGTTGCACCTGATTCTAAAATCAGGTGCAACTGATTTTTAACTGCCTTGCTTAAGAACAAAAATTCTGGTCTAAATTGTGGTCATAAGTCAAGGACTACCTATACTATAGTCCAGGGGTCCCCAACCGGTGGGCCGTGGCGCACTACCGGGCTGCAGCCTATTCGCAACCAGGCTGTGTGAGTGGCAGGCCGGTGCATGTGCGCACACGCACAGCCACTCACGCAAGCAGCGGGCACCAACCCTTGCAGCCCCATTTGCAAGAGCAGAGGGCAACGGCACTCACAGCCCCACTTGCGTGATAGACAAGTGCCAGCACTCACAGCCTACTTGCGTCTTCAAGGAAAAACAAAGAAAGTCCAATTGCCTCTTGATAAAGTACAATTCTTAATAGCATCATTTTTTCTGATTACCTCAATTGAATATCGAACAACTAGAAAATATACAAGAGGTTACTTTAATTAAGAGTCAGCACTTCTAATAATGCTTTCATTTTCTCTTAAAACGCAAGTGGTCATACTATGTTATAATAATCATACAATGCTTGTAAGCTGTTCCTATCTGAATAGTAGGAAATATCTTTCTTTGAAACTGCACTTTTATTTGGAGATGGCTATCCTAATATGGGTGATCCTTGTTTAACAACCATTCATTTAGTTACCGTTTAAACGTATGATGGTGCTGAACAAACGGTACTCATGACCAATTCTCAAAGTTCCAATCATTGCAGTGACTGTCACATGATTGCAATTCGGGCACTCACACCTGGCTTGTCTTTACAACATTGGAGTGCCCTGCAGTCACATAACCACTATTTGCAACTTCTTTGCCAACTTCCTACAAGCAGAGCCAATGAGGAAGCCAGCAGGAGGCTGTAAATAGTGACATCTCATTTAACAACCTGTGTTGATTCGCTTAACAAAAGCAATCAGAAGTGTCGGGATTTCTGTCACTAAGTCATGAAACATGAAATTGTGCTTTATGACTACATTGTTTAGCAAAAGAAATTCCAGTGCCAATTACTATTGCTAAATGAGGATTGCCTGAAATATTTTTGTTCAGGTAAAACTCAGTATTTCCTTGTGTGACAAGGCGGCTTACAATGGTAAAATCCTGTGCAATTAAATAAAAAAAATTATAAAATCCAAGCATTAACATTTATAAACCTTAAGAACTAAAATCACCAGCCAGGTTAAGTTCAACTTATTCATGTAGTCAACTTATATTGACTACAGGGACACAACCGCGTAGAAAAGAAAAGACATAAATGCAACGCTGAAGTATCCAATAAATCAACTCAGGGAAAGGCTTGAAAGAAGAAATCAGTCTTCAGAGTGCTTGTATTTTGGGGGATCTTGCAGTGATTATCACCAGGCTGAGGAAGATGCTTAGGAGGAAAAAGGAATAACCGTAGTTTTATTATGCACAAAATGTAATACTGTATACATTTATCTTGCAGCATCTTGTGCTTTCCATATTGGAATGAAAGTTTTAAAAAATGATAAGAACAGCTTCCATTCATTAGTGACTTTAACACACCAGTTTTTCCAAAGACAGAGTTGTACATCTGTGCAGACGTTACAGGCAACTGTCAAAATCTTCCTTTTTTTCCCCCTTTCCCCACCCCCTTCCATACCAAACACAAGAATGTGGCTCTCTCACTCTTGTAGGCTGTCACCTGTCTAAATCTGTCCTTGTGTCAGAGGCATATATGGAGAAAGTGAGTCTGGCAGCCAATTGCGTTCTGCTTCTAAAATAAACTCTGCTCCTTTTGCTCTCCATTAAAACAATGTCCTCCAGGGAAAGATTTTCAAAGGACATTTGATCTTGCCAGCTTGGGCATTCTTTTGAGCGACCTAACCCGGAAGCACCCTGATTCTGAGTCTATGATCCTTGCAATAGCCAGGAGATGAGCGCCACTCTGAATTATACGTCTTTTTCTAAAGAGCAGCAAACTATGGATAACTTGGAGAAGCAGCTTATTTGTCCCATCTGTTTAGAAATGTTTACTAAGCCAGTGGTTATCCTTCCATGTCAGCACAATCTCTGTAGAAAATGTGCCAGCGATATTTTCCAGGTATGCTAATTTAAACATTTAAGCCTCCAATTAACATTATATCTAGCTTAATGATCTCATACTACAGAATCAGGAGAATATTTCTGTGTTGATTTAATTACCAGAATTTTATTTAAATAAGGAGAAAATTAATTAGAGGAGAAGTTGTTTGTTATTTATCTTATGTGTGATTTTGGATCCCTTGCATTTGGAAATGTCCCTTTTATTTATATGAACTGAACTGTTATTTCAAGTATTTAGAGTTATTAACACATAAACTCATTCCTGTTGTTCCTCAACACCTCTAAAAATGGCAAATTTCTCTCTAGCTTAATTTGTCATATTCTTAGCTTCCAAGCATTGAACAAAATGATACTGAAACTTATTTATCTTTTTTTCTACTTTTTCGGGATTTGACTTCATGTGAAGTCCACTAATACCATAACAGTGACTACATTAACACATTAGATCATATCTTAAGTAGATGGTATGATAAGTATCTTGTGATGCGCAGAATAATTGAGAAATAATATACGATTGGCTTTACAACTTTGTTTTATTGCTTGGCAAGAACAGGCCTCCAATCCATATCTTCCAACCAGAGGAGGCACCACTGTGGCTTCAGGAGGTCGATTTCGCTGCCCCTCCTGTAGACATGAAGTAGTTCTAGACAGGCATGGAGTGTATGGCCTTCAAAGAAACCTGCTGGTGGAAAATATAATTGATATATACAAACAGGAATCTTCCAGGTAATTAACAATTTCACTTTGAAAGTTCATTTATCCATCCCATTTAATTTAATGGTATTTGCCTTTGAAATGTATGGAATTAGACTTCTCAAGAGTCAAACAGAGAATTTTGGAAAATTCAGGCCTGGAATTTTAATGCTAAGCAGTTATGAAGGGAAAATTGTAATAAGTATCAACAGCAGTCTTCATCAGATCTTTCTAACTGTCCAAGAAGTAATTTTGGACAGTAAATTTTGTTTACTATAGGTATGTGTCCTATAGGCCTATCTCGCCTAGCACTACTTTTTGGAGGATTCTTTTAAAAAGCTAAAGATTAATAGCAGCAAAAAGAGGCTTAATACCTGCTTCTGTGCTCCTCTTTTTTCCACTGCTTGGCATCTACCTGACCCACAAATTGTTTATGTTTGGGTACAAGCTTATCTCTTTTGTTGATTAAGAAGCTTAAAACACATACTGTATAGTACAATACTCATGCCAAATTCTCACAAATAGGAGAAAATGCCATAAATATATCTGTGGAATTTAGCAACTTTAGGAAGGGGCTCCTCAAACCTGTCCATATAACTACTGTATATTTTTCCATATAAAAGCATTTCTTTTTTCTCTACAAATGGAATGCTTTCATATGGAGAAGCATTAAATGATAGGAACAGACATGAAAGAGCCCCTAAAGAAGTTTCCAAAGGTAAATACCTTATTTCAGCAGTTTGCTATATACAGTAGACTTTTATGTCAAAACTATTAGACAGCAATAACATTTTGACAACTGTAATATTAATGCTTGGAATTATGCTATACTAGTGCATGGGAATTTTAAAAGACAGTGTGCAGACATTCAGCATTGAGAGAAGAGAGGGGAGAAGAAAGGAGGATGCAACTAGGGGAAGGGTCAGTAGAAAATAGGATTTAAGGATGTCATCTCCTTATTCAACAGCTACAGAAAGATCATTACTTTTGATATTGGACTTGTATATGAGTCTTCACTTTATTCTGCTGTATTACCGGCCTGAGTCTCAGTCTGTAAAGAACTTAAGGTCACTTTACTTCAGACATTTTAGCCCAGGGTAGTTCGACATCTATTCCTTGAGTAAGATCAAGAAAAAATTTCTTGTGCTCGGATATGATTTCAAAAATTGCTCATTATATGTATGGTGTGTATCAAATAGGACCATGCTACCCAAGACAATTATAAAGGATGCAATAGTAAATTGGTCATGCTAAGTGATTTCTGTCTTTGAAGTTTAAATTAAATATATAATAATTTATAAACATATAGTGATGTGATGGTTGTATATTACTGTTATAATTAATTCAAAGCAATATAATGGATATTACACAGGAAAGACTTATTCTGAATGAATTCTATCATGAAAACAAGGTCTATTGATTCTTCAGCAAAAATAAATATCCTTGTGCTTTTAATAACTACATTATAAAAGTGATTTAGTCACACTATTGCAAATGATGAAAGTCCATAAAACTAAACAGTTTGTTTAATTTCAGAAAGTGTATTGTGGGTCTTGCTTTTAAAAACGTGCACTACCAGGACAGTTTCTGTAATATGAATGTCTAATACATTCTGTATATTAAGATGTGGTGGAATGTAGTCTGGATTCCCAGCTGAGAGGGTTAAGAGAAAGAAAGTTAAGACAGCTCCACCCTAGCAATTCTCAGAGTATATCTTTAATGATGTGAGTAGCTGCTTTGGTTTTTGTCTGTAGGTGAGGAACAATAAAGGAAACTGCTTAGACCTGGACATTTTACCGCCCATGGATCACACCTGGCAATTGATAATGGCTCAGGGAGACAGACTCTGACCAGATATTAATGTATTCTTTGCATTCTACTATTAATTTGACAGTAAGAAAGATTGTGATGTCTGATTGGTTTATGGCATCCCATATCTTTGACTGAATTTGACTTCTTCCCCACTTGAAACTGAGATAACTGCTTTGTGACTGATGGGGAATGGGGTGGAACTCCTGCTGGTACTGAAGTGGCCTTAGACTTCCCTTAGGTAGAAGATGCTTTAAGCTACTGCTTACAACTGTATTAAAAAAAAATAATGGTTTTATATTGGTGATTTAGCAAGGGAGGCAAATTATTGGGAATATTTGCCAAGTAACCTTTACAGAAAACAGTCTTTTAACTTTTCCTAGAGGTCTTTCCAAATATTCATGTCCTTTCCATATTTCGCTCCATTAGAAGATAGCTTGTTTTAAATACATTGTTGGTGATATTTTTCAACTAGCCTGTCCTTTACATCTTTAATGAGAATCAATACATTTTAGATCAGTGTTTTCTGACTATTATTTAATTATATATATTATATATATTATACTTATACACATATACACACACACATATAATGTGTATGTATGTATGTATGTATGTGTGTGTGTGTGTGTGTGTGTGTGTGTATATACAGAATAATAAACAGGTAGAGCTTCATTGCATTGTCATGGCCGCCATCTTCACTTTTTGAACAATAGCATGCAGACACCTCTGGTGATTTTATATCCCCATATTTTTTTTTCATTCTCAGGGCCTTTTTTTATTTATATTGTTCTATTTGGGAGAGACCAATTGTTCAGTAGTAGGAAGCACACACTTGCATGCAGGTTGTCACAGATTCAGTTCCTAACATCTTCATTAAAAAGCTGGATAAAACTATTTAGTGTGGTGATTAAGGTGCTGGCCGAGAAACCAGTAGACTGTGAGTTCTAGTCCTTTCTTAGACATGAAAGCTGTCTGGATGGTGTTGGGCCTGTCACTCTCTTTCTCAGCTCAACCATCTCACAGGGTTGTTGTTGTGGAGAAAATAGGAGGAAGAAGTTATTCTTCTTGAGTTATTCTTAATGTAATAAAAGCAGGATAAAAACCTAGTAAATAAATAAAATAATAGGAATTTGTTTGCTCTCCGTGTGCTCCCAGAGAGCTATCAGTTTCATAGTTACCTTCCAAACAGAAAAATATTCTGATCTGCCTTTTAGTTTTTAAATCATTTTGATTTAGATTTGCTTTTTTCTCCTAAATTAATTCCATTCACAGGCCTGAAAGAAAAACTGAGCAGCCAATGTGTGAAGAACATGAAGATGAGAAAATTAATATTTATTGCCTGAATTGTGAAGTGCCCACCTGTTCAATGTGCAAAGTTTTTGGTGCTCATAAAGACTGTCAGGTTGCTCCCCTCTCGAATGTTTTCCAAAGACAGAAGGTAAAAAAACAAACAAAAATCTTTCTTTTTTTAATGGCTTCTCATTTGGAGAATTAATAACTCTCTGCTTATAAAATTAAGTTATAAGAATGCATAAAGTACATTATCTTCCATTGAAGTTATCTTGTTTAGATCTTAGGTCTGTGGTGGTGAACCTATGGCACGCATGCCACAGACGGCACGCGGAGCCGTCTCTGGTGGCACGTGAGCCATTGCTGCGCCGAGCTGCTCCCTCCTCCTCTCCGCGCATGCGCAGTCTGGGAATAGGCAAGAGGCTATAAAAGGAGCAACTTTCTGTGGAAGCAACATTTGCTGCAGACAGCTTAAGAGTGAGCACGAGTCAGAGTGGACAGCGAGCGAGTGAGCGAGCATGAGCCGACAGCTCGGTGGCCACGCCCACTCGGTGGCCACGCCCACCCGGCACCCGCCGATGCATAAGTGGGTTTTGAGTTGCAGTTTGGGCACTTGGTCTCTAAAAGGTTTGCCACCACTGCCTTAGGTCTGTAAAGGATTTTGTTTTTAATCTACTCAATCTGTTGCTCCAGCTGACAGGCACACAATTACAATCAATGTGCAATATTTGAGCCTATGCTGCTATTCCAAATATGGTGCCTTGAAGAGGTAACAGACTGAAATTCTCAACATCACCAATATTCGCGATGGGGAAAAAGTAAAGTTTTGTTTGAGGAGTTTCCAATTCATTTTTTTGCCAGAATAACACTGCATGTTATTGGTGCCATATAATCAATGCAAGTGGTTTCTGGAGAAATGTTTTAATTTCATGGCCTCCAAATTGGTCTGGTATCATATAGAAGCATTTCTTTATGTTTTTCACATAGTTGCCATCGTATATTGAGTATCCTTACAATAAATACCTAATTTCTTCCATCTTTATTCCCTAAACTAAACTCCTTACATCAATTTCAATTTCATATTCAATGCAACTCACCATAGGCATCAATTCTTAACCCTAACAGCACCAAAATGAAAAAACATGCATCATAACATCAAGAAGGAGGACTTTACACACCCTTTTTGTGTTTGTATTGCAACATCACATACAATACAAATATACATAATGGATAGTGTCACAATGTCATGACATATATTTTACCACTTTCCCCAATTACACATCCCTTCCAGAGGAATGCCTATAAAGCCCACCACAAAATATCTTCTGGAGGGTTTCTTCTGATAGCCAAAATCTACAATACGGTGGGCACAGCTTTGCAGTCAAAGCCTTACCCCACTTGTATATGCAGCAGCATTGAATTTGTATGCAAAAAGGGTGGGGCTTTTACCACAACACCCATCAATTTGCAGATTTTAATCATACCCCAAAGATGCACACAACTCCTCCATCAGTGAGTTCCCCTGATATTTCAGACTAACATAGTCTGGCACGGTAAAACTGCCTTTTATCTTTTCACAATGCTCCTAAATGTGACATGAAAGCAATATAAATAGTAGATTGTAGACATTATAAAATTTTCACTGATAGCTTCAAGTGCTGGCAATATACATGTAGTGTCTCAGTCTTCATCAGGTTGAAGTCTGGGTAACACTTGTTCCACCCACTCCCGACCAGTTGCTGTTGACCACAGTCCTTCTAATTATATTTTATTATTGCTGTTTTTCTTCTACTCTGAAATATTACTAGTCTGACTCTAGCATTCTTTAAAAAGTTATATCCAAATATCTTCAGTCTTTGATTTCAGATTGTGGTTTCTATTCTGATGATGCCTCTGTCTGCAAACCAATATATTTCTGTCTGTCTGTCCGTCATTGTTTTTTAGTTATTAAGAATTTTTTTATTTTGCCAATAATTTCTTGGCCATGGAATAGAAAAGTTCAGAGATGCTCCCAGAATCCTTTGCTGCCATCTGTTAAAGGTCTATTTATTTTTAACACAGCATTCATTAAACAGCTGTTTATATGGAATATCCTCATGAGAAATGCAACACAATTTCTTGAAAGCCTTGCTGAGGCTGCCGTGATACAGAGCCAGTTTATAAACAGAGCTTTTGGAAGCAGCCCATTATTATATTTGTCAATATTAAAGCTAAATACATGTTTATCAGGTTGAAAAAATGTATTTTTTTCAACCTGATAAACATGTTCTCTTACTCTGAAATAACATATATGAAATAGTGGTTAGAAAAAGCATCTAAATAGAAAGTGTTATACTTATGTACATCAATCACTATATTTCCTGCTACAGATGACAAGAAATAGCTCTATATTGTGAATATAAGAAACTATTGTTATTGTATGCTTATAGTAAAATTTACTGGTGTATGTTTGTTCCAAAAATCACAGGAAAAAAAAAATGAAAAGATCAGAGGACAGAATAATTAACATGAAACTGTCTAAAATATTTTTAGTGGGAGAATTAAATCATGCAAATCAGACTTCAATTTGAAAAGAAAACACCTCAGTTAAATAAATTTGTTATAATAACTTCCTCTTTTGGCAAAAGTATTATATTCAGCAATTTTATTTATGAGAAATTTTGAGAACTAGTTGTATCTCCTTAGTAACTAAATAAAATATACACTTTTTCAGTTTTCTTTTAGGAAAGTTTTAATGGTTATAAAGTTAAAAAATTAGATTACTACAATGCTTTATATTTTCCCAAAGTATATGTTTATTTTATATCACAGTCTGAACTTAGTGATGGGATCGCTGTGCTCGTGGGAAGTAATGACAGAGTACAAGGAATTGTAACTCAGTTGGAGGAAACCTGCAGAACAGTTGAAGTAAGCAAATACTATTTTGATACCATTGAATCAAATTATTATTATTATCTCTTCACAACAATTTGAAGTCATAGCTGCCAGTTCTTTTAACTGGTGTTGGTCTTCATATGCATCAAGATCTTCCCAAGAACCTAGGACATTGTAATGTATTATATTTATTTACAGGTAAATAAATATAGGTTTGTGACTGTGCAGCTTAAAAGTGCTATTTTGGTTTTTTGTTCCAATGTTGTCATCCATATGGTGTGTGGATGAGGAATTCCACAGTTTTAGGTTACACAAGTCTTTCTTTCTGAGAAAGAATTCTTGTTGCTTACAACTCTATGCAACTTCCACAAATGTTGTCTAGAGCCACCAGCCTTCTGGAACCAGTAGGCATTTTTAGAATTTGTAGTCTATGGGGTAGGTGTTTGCTGCACTACTAGTAAACCAGGCGAGGAAATCAACTCCACAGGGAGGCTAAAACTCCTTTTATAGACAATCTTGCAAATTGGATTGTGCTGTACCTCCTCCCCCTCCTTATATTTCAATGAATCAGGACAACCTCTGATTCACTGGAAACATTCTCTTGTTTCTCTAGACTTGAAAAATGTTTCAACCCCTTTTGCTTACCTGAAGCACTAAGATCCCATGAATAAATCTTCCTTGGTCTCTATAGTATGTGCTCTCATGAAAAGCTAGCAAGCATGGGGATTTGCAAGCTCCTGCTGCTTTCATCATAGTGTCAAAGGCAGCACTACTTTGCAAAGCTCTGCCCTTCTACATGCAAAAGCAACATCAGAACTTGTTTTCCTCAAACTCACCACTTGCCCTGTAAGCCCACAGGCACCACTGCTGCCAAAGGGATTGTCCCAGTCACAAAATGGCTGTCATGGAGGAGATAACCAGTTACAGGGTATCAGTTAAGCAGAATGCTATTTGGGACCCGTTTAGTTCTTCCCATTCTGTTTTGCTTCACTCCCTATCTTTAGTTTCTTGGGCAGACAGACCAAGCACCAGGCTGCAATCACCCATAATTGTAGTTTTTGTTTGTTTGTTTGTTTTTGTTTGGTTTTTTTTTTTGCTAAAAATGCCTTTGGGTTTGAAGAATTCTTGAAAACAGACAGTGCTAAAGCCTGGTACTTTGTTTTCTTCATAACATGCCAGCTTCCCAGTTTTGTATTAATTCATAAAATAAAAACAAGCAAGCATGATTTTTGAAGTATAACACCTCTGATTCTACAAATAGTAAGCAATCATCAAGACGAGTAACCATTGATATTCTGCTCCTCTATTAATTGATTGAGTCCCCTGTAAAAACTCTAAAAATTGGTGACCATCATGATCTCTGACAATGTAAAATACAATTTTGATATGTCCATTTATATTATATTCAATTTCAACAGATGTGAATTTTTCTGCATTTTCTTTTAATAGATGACCCTAAGTTCTAATCTTCAAAGAGATGGGATTTTCTCTCTATCCACATTTTCAATACAATACATGGTGTATCATATTTCCATGATTTTGTAAGAAAGGCATGGAATAATAAATATGTAGAGACAAGTAAATTAGGCCACTCAAAGGAAACAATTGCAGAAGTGGGAAATAATCACCCATGAATATGAATTGCAGCTAATAATTCCTTTACTTCACAATAAATGTTTTTATTTTACAGAAATTTGTGAAAAAGAGGGTTCTGATCAAGTATTACAACCTCATGAATCTCAGACATTGAATTTAAGCTTTAAATAACAATGTAATTAAACAGTAATGATTACATGGTTGAATTATGAGAAGAAATATGTGAGAGAAATGATGGCTCTATATGTTATTTGTATTTCTTTAAGACTGTGACAGACTATGATTGTGTTAATTCCCATGTTGTATTAAACCTTTACCCAGTATAAGATGTTACACAAGAATCCTTTTGTATCAAAAAAAAAAAAAAGCAAACAAGCACATTTATGGAAATTCTTTTTCATTTTTAAATGAAAAAAATGAGGTAAAGCTTACATGTCAATATGTCATTCTAATTTGCAAAAAATCCATAAGAGTCCTTTCAGTAATCAAAACATAAGAGGGGAAATAATATAGCAAACATGGTTCAAAATTGCTGAAATTTCTGAGCCAAGGAAAGTATGAAAATATTAGCACTTAAAAGTTAAGACATCACATTTTGCAAGTATGCATAAAGGGAGTCTGTATATAGCAAGGATGAAATGTGTTGGTATCAGGAGTTTGCAGGCCATAGCAAGCCTTTCAAGTACATTCACGGTAAGAATTAAACTCTCTCCAAAGGAGAGATACTGTAATATTGAAGTTTTAGCAACTTAGGACTCTTCCTTACAGTCAAGCTTAATCCTTGAGGTGGCAGAAAACTATATTGACATAAAACTATATTGACATAAAAATTGCTACACCCAGTGATGATCCTTACTACCATAGAAACAATGCCAACAAATTGTGTTGTCTAGTTACAATGTACCAAGCATGTTAAGGATGGGTTTTGCCATATTTTCCTAGCTTTTTCTTTCTTCCTACCAAATGTCAGCAACTGGCAGGAAAACATCCATCATTCATTTTCCTTAACATGGAATAGGATGTGAAGGAAGGGAGGGAGGGAAAGACAAGTTTTAACAGATAGCTAGACTGCTAGGTTTAGACATCTGCCAAAACATGATCTGGCTTTCTACAAGTGCTTTGTGTAGCTGTGTTCAAAGCAGCCCAATTCCCAGCTGATATTCAGAAGAACACTAAGAGCATGCTGAAAAGTAACTCAAGCAAAGATGACATTGTGATGGGAGTTGTGTTGGAAAGCAGAAGAGAGAGAACGAGGTCTGCCTCTACCATTCACTGTGTAGCCCTTAGTATGGCACCAACACTATTAGCTGTTTTTCAAGGTGACTTATGTTTCAGAGACCAGGTAGAGTTCATGAAAACTCAATTTGAAAGAAGTGGACTGTTCCACTGCTTAAAGCAGAATAGTTCTAGAAGACAATGTCCAAGAATGGGAGGGGAAAACTAACATGTGAATCTAAATATCCAATAGCTGTTGGGATGATCCATCTTTTAGGAATCACCCAACTGTACTATTGATAGCATGGTAATAGAAATGCATAAAGTTTTACCAACTGCAAAAGCTGTGTCAGAATAAGGCAAAAAAGGCACTGATAGACCTAAGGAGAGTTGACACCATCTCAGATATGATCTAAGGATCAGATGAACACAACAGTAAAAAAACAGAGTGCCATAATTAGTTGCAAGCAAAAAAAAGTTCTTAAATAAATCCAAAGCTTTTGTTAAAGGTTTTACAAAACAATCCAATATGAAGTAGAAGCAATAATCAAGACAGATATTATTTCTTTTCAATAATGACTTACTTACATATAATTCCCACTTTTTTCAAACGCTTACTTTCCAAAGCTAATCTAAGAAATGCAGATACTCATAAATCCTTTCATTTTCATAGCATTTAATAGGTTTAGCATCCAAGAATAATGCATGGTATTTTGGGAAACAGCTTTCATTATGTTTTCCATATTTTGTTTTCTTTGTTTATTTAGAAAGGCAATACCCCAAACTTCTAACATGTTTGCACAACAGAATGATTTTACCAATTAAAAATTCCAAGTGCAAGACTATTTAAATATAATTAATGTAAAACTGAAAACGTGAATGTAAGAAGGTTATATCTAAAAACATCAAATCAACAGAAAAGACATTTTTTTCTGCTCAACAAAAATCAATACAATTAAAAGGAAGATCCAAAACAATCCTATGAGGACACATCCTTCATAGTCTGTGTGAGCCAAGGAAGTTCTTTTTCATAATTCCAAATAACTGTGTCCCTCAGTAATAGAATAGAACATATGGATCACAGCCTTTCTACTTTCTAGCTCAAATATTTTTCTTAATTTCATATAATGTTTGTGCCCATTAGACACCAATATGATCTTGAAATCAAATAGTCAGTTGGAACTTAAATACAATCTTTTTCCTATTGAGTAAAAATGCAAAATACATTTCTTTCCCCATCTGGAATCAAAAATAAAGCTAAGTTATATGAGGGAGTTTCTGACTTGTTTATTAAGATAGCATATTTTATGACCTTTCTTAAATTGGCTTGCTGAAAATCTTAAATAAGGTATAGCTATTAAAATAGTCTGATTATTCAGTTGCAAAAGCAAAGTATATCTTACTAAACTATATTTAGTTCTGGAAATTTTCACAGGGTTTTTGAGTGTTCAATTTATGTAAAGGAAAAACTTATTTCAGGGTATTTAAAGTGGCAAATCTATATTACATACCTGGAAATTAATCATATTTCAAGAGAGATAGCCAGGACAAAGCCAACACTGGAGCCTAAACAAAAATAAATTTTGATTTAGTTTGACAATATGTAATCACATTGTATTAAATTAGTTACATACAATTATTAGAATTACTTCTCAAGATTCCAATATCTTCTATTACATTTATAATGTAATAGAAGATATTGGAATCTTGAGAAGTAATTCTAAAGTAATTCTAATAATTTACAATTACATTACAATATTTATTATTTATAATGTAATATAATTATAAACATTGTAAATGGCAATGTTTTGAGGGGTTTGGAGGAATTTGCAAGTCACTCTGAGCACTTTTGGTATAAACATTTATTTTAAAAGCTATTATAGTTCATATTTTTAGAATAATTATTCTAAAATCTTGATGCTTAAATAGAAATTTCTAGAGCTCTACCATCAGTGTTTGAAAAAAGTTTCATTATTATTACTATTATGAGGCAAATTTAGTTGGGTGTTAGTCTGGAATTTCAAAACTCAAAATTCCCTTTGTTCGTATCACCTTCATGAGTTGTCTCAATCAGTGAAGTTTATTGGCTTCTATAAGCCACTGTGAAAGGTTTAAAAAGAAAAAGAAAAAGCTTTTTCAGTGCAGAGGCATTTCCCTCAATTTATAAAAATAAAAACAGATGCAGTCGACATAATACTTTTAACACAAAGCTAATTATTCATTTCACAGGAATGCTGCAAAAGGCAGAAAGAGCAACTATGTGAAAAATTTGATTATTTGTACTTGATATTGGAGGAACGAAAAAGTGAGATGACACAAATAATCACTCGGAGCCAAGAAGAGAAATTGGAACATGTCCGGTCTCTGATAAAAAAGTATGCAGACCACTTAGAGACAGTAGCAAAACTGGTGGAATCAGGTATCCAATTTATGGAAGAGCCAGAAATGGCTGTATTTTTACAGGTATGTTGGAGAAAAGTTTTTTTAAATGAGAATATATTATACAGTTTCTAATTAAATCTTCCCTTATGCTAAACCTCTCAGAGGAAAATTCTTAGCATTTGAATAGGAAGTACCATTTGAGTGTTCATCATGTACTTCTCAAATTTAAGTTTTATAGAATAACTACCTATGTAGTAGTTTTCCATATTCAGTCTGAATATTGTATTTTTGCACACCACATATAGAATTTATAATATTTTCTTAAAGTGGGAGAAAATGGTTAAACAGATAACACTTATAGGGAAATACGTTTTTCAAAGTGAAAAACAAAAGATACGTATTGGAGATGACATTTATCCTAGGGTTATTTTATGAAGATAATAAAAACCCTTTGGAATGTAATACAACTTACTGTATAGGGAAATAATTAGGTTATATTATGTGATCCAATTTTTCCCAAAAATTCAATTTAAATTTGAATATTAATAGATAATAGGATTTTCTCCTGAACAGTTTATATTCCAATCTGTAGAATCAGATGATTCTTATTTAAGTAGAATTTCCTACTTTGTGAAGATCATCTTCAAGTTCATTCAGATTTTCCAAAGAGATGAGAGTGTATCATATTAGAGCATGTATCTTTATTTTTAGCTGGTAGCACTCCCAAACCATAAAGTTAAAGTTTGGTAACTCATTCTATTAAGTACATCAGGTAAATTGAATATAAATAGCCTGATATTTCCCAATATGAAAAATGCACTAATCCTATACTCTTGTCAGCTTATAATTAATGCATATCTCAGTCATTACTCTATAGTGCAAAAGAAGCAAGAATCATAGCTACAGACCAATTTGTGATATTAGTTGGCCTACATTATTGCTTAACCCAAGGGACAAAATGGTTTGCTGTTCTGTATTGCAGGGTCCCCACCCCCTGGTCCATGGACTGGCACCAGGCCGCAGCATGCCAGCAACCGGGCCGTGCAAACTAATGAAGCTCCATCCATGGGATGCAGGCAGCATGCAAAACCACTCCCCCTCTGGTCTGTGGAAAAAACTTTGTCCATGGAACCAGTCCCTGGTGCCCAAAAAGTTGGGGGCTGATGCTGTATTGAACTAAATGTTCAGGCTGTGATGGAGCAGGCAGGACAAACCATAGTAGTTCATAATCTTTACGGACATGATTTTAGGAATGTGTACATCAATGTATAACAGGGATGGGGAACATGTAATTGTTTACATGTTGTCAAGTGATATGTCTTATAACTCCTAACATGCATTGCAGCTATGCTAACTGTAGTGCTGGATGTTTTAATTTAACAACATCAAGAAGGTCTCTTGTTTCCCAATGTGGCCTAGAGAAATTAACAGTTAAAATATCTTTCTGGATCAAAATATACTTTCTAGTTTGGTTTACCCCAGAGGGTCCACTTTTGCATTATCTTGGTGAAATATCTTGTTATGGTTAGAATTCCAGCTATTATTTGTTAAAAGTATATGCTACCATTTTTATACATGAATTAACTTTAAATATGTATGCTGAAAAGAAAAGGAACAAGTTATTAAATAATTTATTTTATTGGCTATATTTTGTTTTTCACAGAATGCTAAAGCATTGCTACAAAAGTAAGTAAAGATGTGTTACCATTTTCATCGTAAGCCAACAATTTCTAAACTGTTCAGTTGCAAAATAATGCAGATGACACAATGGTGTTTCTATTTTAGAATTACTGAAGCTTCTAAAGCATTTCAGATGGAAAAAATAGATAAAGGCTATGAAAATATGACCCACTTCACAGTCAATCTTAATAGAGAAGAAAAGATAATTAGAGAAATTTACTTTTACAGAGGTAGGTTTCCCTTTTTTAAAAACGTTATTTTCCTTTTAGCTGTGAAGCGTTCAATTTTTGTGAAGACATCCTGTCACAAAAATAATCGAAAGACCTTTTTGACATTCTACAAAAATGAAAGATATATTTTACATGTCTAATAATCAAAAGTAAACTCATGAAGACTAAGATGGTATGCTGAAAAATAGAATCTGAGCTTTGGCATTAGTGTTGTATATCTTTCAAAATTCCAACATTCAGTATACATCAAAGCTATTAACCTCTTTCTGATCTGTTTATTTGACTAGCAGAACCTTAGCAATGATTACTAATAGTGATTCGTGATAGGACATTTCCTTGAATAAAGATAGTTATTAAGCTTGATTATGTGTATTTATGTACCCAAAAGATGTTAATTACTACTAATGTTATATTGAGAAATATTGAAAAGTTATTTATGTGTGTGCACATGTGTATCTGTGAGCATGTATACAGTATGTATTTATATACAGCAGCCAACAGTATTTATCCAATGTTTACAGCCATTGTAAAGAAAGAAAGTCAATTTTGTTGATAGTGAAGGTTCATGGAATCATATTGAAAAAGTGATAATTGAAAGCTTTTCATTCTCTACTCTTACCTTGTTGTATTCATAAGTGTAGTGGTAAATGAAGAGTGAGAAACAAAAGTGTAAACAACTATTTTAAATAAAAGATTGGAACAAATATTGTCAATATAGAAAGGCAACTTTTCCATCAAGATAAACTAAATTAGGATTCTGTGGTGCCATGCCACCTAAAATAATGTGTTTGTGTGACCCCCCCCCCTTACTTAATTTGAGACCCAACACCAAGTGACAAGTTGAGCTTGTGTTCTTGCTTCAGCTCCTTCCAACCCAGCTGTTTGAAAGCATGCAAATGCAAATAGATAAATAGGTAACACTTCGGTGGGAAGGTAACAGTATTTAACCACGTTTATATTAGTTATACTGAAAGCAACTAAAGTTCACAAATACTTCTTTATAAACCATCATTTATCAGAACTTGGTATTTTGTGCTTTTACTTAAATGTTTATCAACAGAAAGGTGAAGCTAGACCCAGTATTTAAAGTATAACGAAGTCATTTACCACAGTTCAGAATTCCCTTACAGAAAAACAAAGGTACTAAACGCTAACAAGCCTTTTCCACATAGTCCTGAGATAATCGCATGCATCATAACATGTCATATTCATCACAGAATACTATTTCATTTCAAGTCTTTGATGCAATAGAGTACAAAATCATGTGGACAGCCTAGATGTTGTATAAAAAGTGAGAGTTTAAGGGAAGAAGTGGAACTCTATCCTTTAGCGTTTTTAATTGCTACATTATATTGCTGTTAAACAAATACTCCTCAATATATATTTCAGCACCAACATGAGGCAGATTGGGAGGAGGGATTGTTTACATATGTACAGCACAGAAAGTTTGATGGCAAGGGAAATCATTTCCCTTCTCTTTTTTATATACAAATGGTATAAGCATATGTTCTTGATAAACTTGGCAACCCCATATGTCTAATATGTTCTTTGACTGTTCCACTGGGGACCTTTTTATTTTAACTAATATATGATAGCAATGATCAATAATTTATCCATAAGCTATCCATGTCTTCTTCTGACCAATGTCCATATCTCAGGCATAATTGCACTTCCCACTTTTCCTAGGAATAAAGGACTCAGTGACAAAAACCAAAGGACTCAAGAGTGAAAATCAACAGCCTGCTATGATAGTTTGTCCACTCTCTACACAGGCTACTTCCTCTATTGTGTTCTGATTATTAGATGAACAGTTTCTGCTTCTAAAAAAAACAATGTGCTAACCATTCTAGGAAATCTCAAAGTCCTTTGGGAAGGTTTCACAGAAAAACAAGTTGATAATTTTATTATGTGTTGAGAGAAACATCTATGAACAGGAACTGATACAAAAATACTATTCTGCTCAGAGTGCTGGCTATGTTTTTTTTTATGCAATTCAATTCCTTTAATAGGGTCAGAGACAAATATTCCTGCTTAGAAAAGGATAAACTAGCACCTTTAGAATCAAAGATTCTCTATTAACAAATTTCATTTTAGAGGAAATCAATTAGTGTATTTTCTCTTTTATGTTACAATAGAAGAAGAGGAGGAGGAAGAGGAGGAGGAGGAAGATGCCACAGAAGTGAAAACATCAGATGAAATCCACACTGAATCATCAGGTGAAGAAGATGAAATATCTGAACAAGCATCATCTCTGCAACTTCAACAGGATATTGCATTGAAAGACACATTAGCAGTATCTCAGAGTAATCTGATACCATCATTACCTTCTAACCCACTAGTTAATACTCCTACTACAGCAAAACAGGTAACTATTCTTCTCACCTCAGTTATGTTAAATATTTTATCACTTTGTTAATCCCTTTATTAATTAAATTTGATAGTCCATTAGCTCAGTCTTCCCCAATTTTTGGCATTTTGAGTGTGTTGATAAAATTCCGAGAATTTTCTTGCTCTCTGGTAAATCTGGGAGTTGTCAATCAACATATTCCTACCCTGAAGGTGCAGTAGGTAAAGATATCAGTGAAAACTGAAAACCTCATCTAGAGCACGTGGAATGGCTTTTTGCATACAGAAGACCACCATTGGATTCAGCCCTTAAAATTTTACTTAGAGCATAATAAAAAAATCCAATATCGGTAGAAAATAGCCAATCTTGCCCTTTCTGCTCTGATACAGTACTTTTAAAACTATAATTTCTGTTAATGTCATCTTAAAATAAAGCCGTACCCTATTGCCTAGAACAGTGATGGCGAACCTTTTAGAGACTGAGTGCCCAAACTACAACCCAAAACCCACTTATGCATTGTCGAGTGCCGGGTGGGCATGGCTGCGGTAATGGCAGACTGGGTGGGACTAAAAAGTTCAATCAATCAATTCCAACTTTGCAAGACCTTTTTTTTCCCGCGAGAAGTTGAAATTGACTGATTGAACCTTTTTTTTTTGCACATGGCGGCGGAGGCCTAAAGCGAAAAGGTTTTATGAAACCCAGCTGAAGGCCTAGGACTGGGGCGACAGCACGCATGCCCACAGAGAGGGCTCTGAGTGCCGCCGCTGGCACCCGTGCCATAGGTTCGCCACCACTGGCCTAGAACAAATAAAAACCAACAGAGGATTAAAAAAGTAACATTATGTAAAATAAAGCTAACATAATTATTAATAAAATAACTAGTAGAATCAGAATTTAACAAAAAGATTTAAAACCTTAGTGTTTGTTTGTTTTTTACTTTGGCTGCAGATGGTATATTTAACAAACAACTACCAAGCTGAGTTTACCGTTTCCTTAGTTTGATACTATATGAACTTCAATTCCCTACTGCTGAGTTAAACTGTTATCCCCTGATCCTTGAATTGGCAGAAAATTATACTGGCTTGACCTTGGCTGTTCCCATTGCCAATTCTTGTCCTGTCTCTATTTCTTCTGTTTCAAATCGCTGAAGTCACCTGTATTCCTTGCATGGTAATGGAAAGTGATGACTAACAGATTTTATACTTTTTTAAAAAAAAAAAGTCTTTATTAAATTTCAAAACCAAACATTAAAATACAAACTAACATAAAAGGAAAAATGGAGAGAGAATAACAGGACAAGTAAAAAAGGTGACAAAAAAACCTTATCAAATAAATATATAACAATAGTGACTCCCAACTTTTTCCATAGAGATAATAATACAATACAACAATCTCTAAGTCTAAATAAATAATACTAGTTCTTAAAATATCATAAAATACTAAACTTAACATTCTAAAAAAACAATATTCATAATATATTATTCGCTTAATTTTAATCTGAGATATTGTATATTGTCAAATAAGAATAACCATATAATTATAAATCCACAATATTTCTCTGGTCACAAATTTTATACTCTTGCGGCTGCCCTTGTGTGGTGTTGGAATAAGGTAGAAAGCACTCATGGATAGGGCCAACATGAAGCAAACTTAATGGGAAAATAATAGAAAAAGGTGTTGTCAGGACATGTTTATGTCATGTGTTGTGTTCTAGTTGGGGATAAGTATAGTAAAGCCCTAAGATCTGCTGTATTTTTCAGTAATCAATATCAAGTATAGAAAACTAAAATATATGTTTTCATGAGGCTGCCCTTTCAGAGAGAAAGATGGGAAGAGATAGAAGACAAAAATAAACACCTCAAATAATATGCATTCTATTTTTTCCTTTCCTTTTTTTAATCTTTCCTACTAAGGATAAAATTGTGGATACTACTACACCACAGCCTGGGCTAGTAGAAACTGGACTACAGTCAAATGGAGAGCCATCTGATCCCTTCTTCTACCCTAGTTGGTATAAAGCACTACCACGACAAACAAGCAATTCAAATCCAGCTCCAATGATCGAAAGTAGGCAGGTAGGGCCTTCCATTCCTGTAGAAGTGAATGTCAAGAAGACAGAGGCTCCAGAAGCAGCTTCTGCAAATACAAATTCTGCTGTGTGTGGTAAGGAAGTTAACCCATCTACAGATACTTCACAGGTTAGTATAATTCTTTGAGTACATTGCATTCAGCCATGATTTTCTATGAAGTAGTACTTTTAAGAAGGAAATTATGTTAGTACCTCGTTAACTCTAATATATGCCAATTCAGCCGCATAGTATCCCAATGAAATCTTAAAAGGAAATTGGAAAAGGAAAGCTACATTCTTAGACATAGACACAGTTATGTAATTTTTTACATCAGGTGCAGATCATAGTATTTACGGTACATACTGTATACTAGCTTTTAAAACCAACAAGCCTTTCTTGACATAATATTCCTGAAAATACCAAGGAACTGCAAGGATACTGCAAAGAATACCAAGGATACTAGGAACTGCAATTTGACACATCTAGAAGATATAGGCATTCACAAAAGGGGGCAATGACATCAGATGCATCATGATATCACTTTGCAATTGATGCCAGCAATGTGATGCCAGCAACATGATTTGTGTCTTTCATACAATGATGCATATGATATTCTTGCTTATTATGCAATACCTTTACTGGCCAGCATTATTTTGGGAATCACTGACTAGGCAATTTCCTCACTCATAATTTATAGTGCCATTGAAATACCTCTGTGCATACATATAAGTAGTAAACACAACACTATTTGAATGACACTGACCAATGCTACAAAGTTTTAGTAAAGAAGTGTCCCTAGTCAAACACTTTACAAGAAATTTACATATAATAGCTTCACTCTCCAAGGCACATTATTAGCAACCATTGTTGCATACTTGCTTTGCATAGCTGGGGGGAATTTATAGATAAGTAGCGCTAACCGACCCCCACGCCCCCCCACCCCCTCGCCAAAGAAGCTCGCCTTTCCAATGCCATTCTTAGGTCTCTGGTTTCCACTACCCTCTGGGACAAATTTGCATTACTTTTAGAAAGGAGGACAGTTTTAGGCTGCTCCTCTTTTATGCTTGGGCAAGAACTGAAGCTGCAACAACAAGATCAGGAATATGTCTTGATTATGAGGTCTCTGTTGAAATTCTTGCTTTGGGAGTTGCCTGATAGTTCTGATTACAGAAGCCAATTGTATTTGCAGTCTATGTGAAACAGATATATATGTGATCCTGTAAATCAAGGCGACCTGGCTGGGATCTCAAGAATGTGCAAATGATTCTATAAAATCAACAGATCTTTAAACATGAATTTGAGAAATACTGAGTTCTATGCAGCCATCCTCTCTCCATAAAATCCTACATAGAAAAATTATATGGGAGTTCTTGAAAAAAATGGCCTTCATATTGAGGAGCCCTGGTAGTGCAGTGATTAGAATGCAGCTTTCTAACTATGTCCATAGCCAGGAGTTTGATCCTGAACAGCTCAGCCTTCCAGCCTTCCAAGGTTGGTAAAATGAGGACCAGATAGTTGGGGGCATATACTGACATTTGGAAACCACTTAGAGAATGCTGTGAAACACTATGGAGCAGTATATAAATCTAATTGCTATTGCTATATCAATAAAAGCTATCTCAATAAAAGCTCTGAAAACAGTTCTAAGATTATGTGAAAATGCAGGGGAGAACTGAAAGTATATAATTCAAATTCACGTAATTCATGAAAATACCAAAACAAATTTTCATTTGAATCATGTGTTTATGTTTAAATTAGACATATTAAGTAACTTTGCCCTGCTGAGTATGTATCATTGAATTCCAGTTCCTTTTATTCTTTCCAATTCACCAGACTATTGAAATACTGCTCTGGAGATTTTCTCATACTGTAAAAAACTATGGAAAGCACTTCTGGAACCGAACCGAGCTTTAGCAGATCCTGCACTAAGCAGGGGGTTGGGCCAGATGTCCTCTGATGTACCTTTCCACTATAGTACATGATTCTGTAAAAAATGAGTCAGCAAAACATGCTTCCTTGCCATTTTCCTCAAATGGACAGCCTCCCCTGGATTCATTTGCCTCTTTAAGTGGAAGGAATAGTTTTCATTGTCAAGTTGTCATGTTTGGATCTAACCTTATGAAATAACTAATGATATTAAGAGAAAATCACACTGAGTTCAAAGGGGCTTAATTTCAGAAAAGAAATGATTGGGCTGAAGTATAATTTAGCACATTTGCAAAAGGATGGTAATGGCTTTGACACTGATGGTATGTTAAAATCTTGACTTAATAAAATCAGCTCCAGTTGTAATGGAAAGTTAAGATTTCATCTTCACTGATTCCAAACAAATCTCCTTATGTAGTTCTCAGATAAGAGAGTTATGCTGAGACAAAGTTCCAAGTTCCATATACAAACAATTACTAAATTATCATAAACTCATTTTTGTATGGGTGAAGATCTTGAGACCTATTACTTTAAATGATTCACTAACAGTTCATTTATGTAGTGCATATAAAGATTAAGATAAAATATAATTCAGGAGCCACGTCTTTAATCTTATCTGTTTGTATTTACACCTGTCTTATACTTCAGGCCATAGGATTTCAGAACCAGGAATAGAGCAGAGTACCAAGGTCACCACTATGGGTAGCCTCTGGTTAAAAAAAAGCTGTTTGGCTTTCTCTGCTACTATTGCTGAACAGGGTTCTCTTGCCCAAAACAAAGACCTACCCAAGAGTATTGAAAGCAGAGCCACTTACTTGCCAGGCCCTAGGACAGTGGTGGCGAACCTATGGCACGGGTGCCAGAGGCGGCACTCAGAGCCCTCTCTGTGGGCACGCGCGCCTTCGCCCCAGTCCTAGGCCTTCAGCTGGGTTTTATAAAACCTTTTCACTATAGGACTCCACCACCGTGTGCATAAAAAAAAAAAAAAGGTTCAATCAGTCAGTTTCAACTTCTCGCGGGGGGGGGGGAAATCTTGCAAAGTTGGAATTGATTGATTGAACTTTTTAGTCCCACCCAGTCTGCCGTTACCACCGTAGCCACGCCCACCCAGTGGGCACACCCACCCAATGGGCCACGCCCACCCGGCACCCGACGATGCATAAGTGTTTTTGGGTTGCAGTTTGGGCACTCGGTCTCTAAAAGGTTCGCCATCACTGCTTGTGTCAGTACATTTTGGCAGATGAAGTGGCTAGCCACCATGCTGCTGGTGGCCATCTGGGGCACTGACAACAGCTTTTGCCCCAAATAGCCTGCTTCCAGGTACAGCCCCTTTTATTTAATTTACATTTGTTTGTTTGTTTTTTGATTGATTGATTGATTGATTGATTGATTTATATGCTGCCCATCTCCCTATCCAAGTGAATCTGGGCAGCTTACCATGTAGTGTAGTGTATCACTGTATAATTATGCCTCTTATTGGTGCTTAAGAAATTGCCATATAAATTTGTTAGGATCCTATCAATGCAAAGCTTTGTATCAAGATCCTACTGAGATCAGAACTGAAACGTATCAGTGCTAGGAGGATATTTTTGTGAGGAAGGAAGCCTTTTTTAGGTGTGTCTGCTCAGAAGGCCTACTTTATCCGTTTGGGTGAGTGGATTCAGACTATAAACCAAAGCCAAACAAGCCACAATATGTGTCATTTTAATAAATTTGAGGTTCTGTCCATGGCATGGCCCCTACTGAGTCAGTTCACTCCTATTCAGAGAGTTTACCCTAATCACTGCTAGGTCTGTGCCAGCATTTTAATTTCTTTAGCTCAGATTGGGACAGGAAAAGAGTGAATAAGATATTCTAAATCAAGAGTCTTTATTGTTGCCTGACATTTTAGTTTGTACATGCTTCTTACAAGGACTAATCTGGCACAAAGTCTATTTGATATGGGCATTTTAAAAACTGGGCACAATGTATACTGGGAGTGGAATGTCTTCTTCACCTGGCTCAACAGTTATGAGCAGATGATTTTGGTGACATTAGTGAAATCATGTTTTATTATTTCCTCACAGGGGTTGACATTCTGCATAACAGTATTGGCTTTTCTTATCTTACTGCACCATATCTGGAATCAGATTCAGTACATTTTTTTTCTTTAAGGGGTAGGAACTGTTTTGTTTTATCTCAACTAACAGCATCAGTCTTTTCTCTAGCAATGCCTGCAGATAGTTTAAGAAACAAAGATCCCATTTTTCATCTAAAAGGACCATGCTATCATGTCATTAATGCTATAAAGCTTTTCCTCCTCATTTTTCCCTTCTCTGAAATGTTATCCTGGATGTTACAGCGCATGATTAAAAAATGAGAGCTTGTAGTTGTAGTAAAAGAAAAAAAAAAGATCTTGGCGACCCCATATTAATCCCATGGACTTATATGTCAGCATTTCTGGAGATGTTTAAAATGATGGATGTAATAAGGAGCAAATAGGCATCTTAATGACCGCCTGTCCCAAATGTATGCAGATTATTCTCAGCACAGGAGGCCCTGAGAAGCAACATTATTTGTCCCTTGTAACCAACTACTTCTGTATTTTTCCTCTTGTCATGAAAAAAAACTATTTCAAAACAGAGAGGACTACATGATTGAAATTATGACTGGGTTCACACATCACACTGACCACATTATGGCTTAGCATGTTAAGTGAACCCAACCAACATGTCCTTGCTCCCTAATTTTAAACCTAATCTTCTCCTTAGTGCATTCATTTACTATAAGCAGGAGGTTTCCTATCAAGGGGAAGTATTAAACATGTTGTCCTTTGCATGCATTTCACATTCCCTGATTTCCCTCCATATTTTATAGATCAGCTTTTTGTTATAGTAACCATGAAATCATATTTTCAATATACTTTACTGACTTTCCATTGGAAATTGGAGATTTTCTGGGATTTTCTGACAGTCTCCCATTCAAATATTAACCAGCCTAGACATCTGTGCAACATCATAACACACACAGAAAAGGGACAGAGCTTGCAACACAATGCTGAAACACTGTTGCTGACTGCCAGGACATGTTCTGGAGACACTAACAATCTATGTTTCATGGTAAGAATTGAGCAGAATCAATTCCTTCAGATGCTCTTTGATGCTGACATTTGGTGGCTTGGTCCATTTGTAAAAAGATTAGGAAGTCTAGATGGAGGCGGGGGGGGGGGTTCTACCATGCCCTTCATCTTTTTTTTAAACCCTCATGCCATTTAATTAGCTAGTTTTGCTTAATGAACTTGCAGAGCTGCTAAATATTTGTCACTGTTTGGTAGTCTTTTAGCTGGTCCTAAAAATGATACTATTTTATTATTACCAGATGATTTTCATGTAGTTGACCAACACAATTATTTAAAATGTTTATAGCATTTCCAAGTTTTATAGTGCTATAGTATTGCTATTGTGGACTCAGTTCAACTTACATTAATACTTCATTGCAAATTTTCGACTTTCTAAAGATAGAGGGAGGGAAGAAGGGACGGAGAGGGAGAAGGAGGGAGAGAGGGAGGGGGAAGAGAAAGAGAGAGAGAGAGAAAGAGATCTTCCAAAATACAACTTTTGTGGTTATGATATCTTGAAAATCAATGAAGCTTAGTAACTGATGACTCCACAGTTCAACCCTGAGCTATATATATATTCTCTTCTATTGGAACTATGTTTTTTCTGAGTTTATTTCAAGCATAATAGATGGATACTCATAAAGCTACATGTTTAGGAATTTATTATTTCATGTCTCATGGTGATATAGTCAAGCCTAATTGATTGTTTGACTTGTTAAGAGCAATGGAAATGCCAGTTGTATAACTCATAGATGCAGATTTTTGTAAGTGTCTGCATAGTAACATTATTACATGCATTGAATTGCATGTTTGTTAACCTCTTAATTATGTCAACTATTGGAAAAGATCAAATTTATGTTACAGAGGTTTTAAACATGTCTTTTGCAAAGTTCATATTTCTATATAAGCATTTCCAAACTACTAAAATTATAAAGCAAATTATAAATTCATTAAAAATCAATATGAAACATTAATTCTATTAGAACTGTGGTTCTATTTATGGTTCACATCACTTGTGTCTTCTTAACAACCAGTTTAACAACCAACAAGGAAACTAATTTCTTTTTTAGTGCTGTTTTCCATTTTACTGTAAGTATTCCCCATTCTAATCCCATCTTCCCATCATCATTCTTCCCTTGGGCATATAGGATAGTAGATGTTTACCACAGTTGCAAAATGGATATTTTATTTGGAATTAACATTTTAAAAATGTGCGACTAAGAGATGGAGCATGCCAAGTGTCAAAGGAGTCAACTTTATGCTAAATCTCAGACAACTGCTAACCGTGTAGTTGTACTTCAAGTGCATGCTGGCTAATAAGATCATTAAAAGAAAGGATTGAAAGATCAGACAGTGAATTAATACCATGCTACATTTGAGTTTCAAGAGATAAATTGTGATTATATTTTTTAAGTTGTTCTAAATTGCAGGCTCTCAATTCCAAAATCAGCTCAAATAAGTTCACTGTTTTAATGAACATTTTAGGGTTCAATTTTAAAAGAAGCTTTTAGTACTTCAACCTTTCCAGATTTAATCCATCAAAAGTGTTTTATGAGCGCTTTATCTTTTTTGCATATAAAAAAAAAATAAAGAACCTTTTAAAACACTGGTTGCTTTTAAGAGTCTCAGTAGGAGCAAAACTTCATGAAAGTCTGTTTTAAAATAAGGAACACAGTAATACCATGCTGCATGGTTTTGAAATTAAGCCATAAATTTTGTGGCAATTAAGTATAGCAGTATACCTACTTTATAGCCTGTTCACTATCGTTGAACCATCAATGTGCTGATCTAACAATGATAAGCTTTATATTCCCCTAGCAATATTTTGATGATGCAAGAAAACACTCTAAATCGTTAACAGAGAAACAATCTAAAACAACATTGTGTTCCTTCTTCAGTAGATACTTAAATAAAAAATCTGGCTCCCTCTTTAAACTGGAGCTGCCCTTTCATTTTCAATTTTCTTTTTATATCCAGAGGCAGAGCTAGTCATTCCATGATGGAATGAAATCCCTTATTTCAAGCTTTAAGGTGCACACTAGATTTTACGTATAATCTATTTAATTATAATTATCTTTATTCAATCTTTAAAAGAACAACATGAGGTAACTATGGCCTATTCCCCATAACAAGCAGGGACAAGGAATAGAGTTAGCTTACCATTTGCTTGCTTTATTTGCACCCTAGCTTTTTTTCATTTATATATGGAGTTTGAAAGTTGGGCTTGTTCTGGCTATAGATAGTAAGGGAAGTAATGGGGGGAAAGATACAGAGAGCAACTTTTTTTTTTCCTATTTCTCTAATCCAATTGCCCCTCTGCAGATTTCGTTTTTTGAAAAAATACTCACATGTTGGTGCTTTAGATATACTTTTCAACATAATGTAGCACGCCTTTTAAATCTGGAAGTGTATTCCTGAGTTTTTCTTTTTTAATTTAGTCTTCACTTCTGATTTCTGGAAATTGCTCATATGATTCAATAACACCAGTGAAAAGCTGTTGCAAAGACAAAGTATTTTGTAACATTTCAAGGCAATGGTGTTGTTGTAATTAATTTTGTCAGTGATTCCTTCCTTTAGCATTTAATAGTTACATCTACAGACTATGAGTCACAGCATACCTTCCGGCATCTGAGTTTAGAACTTTTTTAGCAATTTTACCCAGAATAATGGAAGAGAGGGATTTCCTCCTACAATGAAATTGCAGCGGGCTGACCTTGCCTTTTTATTTTATTTTATTTCATTGAAATCTGAAAAATATTGAATTCTGGTTTTCATTAAATTGCTTGTCATCTCCTAAATTGCTTATAAAAATAATATAATGTAACAATAACAAGTCTCTTTTTTTAATACCACATCTTTTCCTCAGAAATGTTGACTTCTGCCTTTTGCCTTAAAATCAGTTGTATGTGGGTACAAGGAATGCACATTGTCCCGCTTTGGCCTACTCTCCACTTTTTATGTCATCCCTCAGGCAGCTGTTTTATTGTGGTACCCTTATATTTTCAAGTATTCCAGGCTCATTTATTCGTCATTTCTTTTGGGAATGTTCCTGCTCTAGTTTCATCCACATTTGCTGGCTATTGTCTGTGACATTCCTTCCTTCCCTCCATCCCTCCCTCCCTCTCTCCCTCCCTTCCTAGGTTATACATATAATACAGCTTGGGTGTGGAAAACAAAAGTCAATTAGACCAGCTTGTCTTTTTTAGGAAAAGATTAACAATAAGTACTTATAATTAAACTATTGGCATATTTTTTTACTTTGCTATTTTTGTGAATGCAAGTCAGTTGTCTCTGGATATTCACTCCAATAGACTTATGGCATCTTTTTTTTCTGATCACAAAGAGCTTTTGTATATTAAAGCTATTCCTTTCTTCAGGACAAATTTTGTCATTTTTAGACTATTTCATATTGTTTGCACACTGATTGATGACTGTACCTCTAAGATCCTGCTTATTCCTGCTGTTCACAATAGATTACAAAAAAACATTTTGTCTTATTTATTTGTTTATTTTGCTTGTATGGCTACCTACATCAACATATGATTCAGGGTGGCTAACAATCTAAAGCATCAAGAATAACAAAAATAAATAAATGTATTAACCATCATCACAGTGCAAAGCATTAATGATTTGAAAGACTCACTTGAAATCCTCTGAACATAGATATCATAAAAAACCCAAGCTTTTAGCAAATGGAAGGAAATGTACAGGAAGCATGAGAAGGGATCTGTTATGCTTAATTTTGCTCCTCAATCAACAGTGGTACTGAAAAGGGGAAATCGGATCATTTTGAGCATGCTCTCCAAGTCCTTTATTATATAGCCATCCACAATGATCCAAGTATAGCTATTAAATACAAGTAATTGTCAATTTACAACAGTTTGTTTAGTGACCATTCAAAGTTACAATAGCATTGAAAAAGGTGACACAACTCTTTTTCACACTTACCACCGTTATAGCACCCTCATAGTCACTAAATTCAGACACTTGGCAACTGACTAATATGTAGGGCACTTGCAGTGTTCTGGGATCATGTCATCACCTTTTGCAAACAAAGTCAATGGGGAAGCGAGATTCACTTTACAACCTTGTTATTAACTTGACAACTGCAGTGATTCACTTAAGAACTGTGGCAAGAAAGGTTGTAAAGTGGGGCAACACTCATGTAACAAATGTCTCACTTAGGAACAGAAATTTTGGACTCAACTGTGGTAGTAAGTCAAGGACTACCTGTATGCTATTGTGTTTCCTGCAGGGAGAGTCCAAAGTTAGAGAAGACTCCCTTTCCAAAGCTTTGCTATCTTTATGGAACATGGGAACAGGGGAAGGAATAGTTTTCTTTGCCTGCCTTTTAACTGTTTGTCTCTCCTTGGTTGTGGTGCATATTTCA
Source organism: Protobothrops mucrosquamatus (assembly GCF_001527695.2). NCBI lineage: Eukaryota > Metazoa > Chordata > Lepidosauria > Squamata > Viperidae > Protobothrops > Protobothrops mucrosquamatus. The sequence goes on along the minus strand of NW_015386906.1, from coordinate 16,281 downwards.
GGAGTTTGTGACAGAGTCATAGAAACTCATAGATGCTGTAGATCCAAGTCTTTCTTAACTCCTCCTGTAACTTGAATCACTTCTCTTTACCTCTGTTGGCAAGAACGTGAGTAGCATCAGAGAGCAAAAGAAACTTTTCAGGCATTTGGAAGGCAGTTTTTCTCTAAGATAGGAATTATTTTCTCTCCCCTCACTCTTTAATGGAGAATTTGGACATATCAAAAAGCTCATGGAGCATCTCCCAGGGTTCCTTTTAGACCACAGGACTGCAGCCTTAATCAACCATCTTTATTATGTTATTAGCCATTCTGAACATAACTGCTGAGTAAGGATACATTCTTGCATTTCTCATCTACCAGTACTCATATCAGAATAAGAGAGGGCAGAAAGCACATCTCAGGCAAGTGAGATCAAAAGTTGAAAATAACTGGAAATTAGAGAAGAGAAAGATCAATGTACAGCATATGGTGAACTCTTTCCAACTATTATGTGACTTCAAGAAATAAGAATGTGATTGTCTCAACAAGATGCTCTATTTACAGAGCTCTTACAAAATTGGGCTGATTTCCACAGCTCATACAGGATCTCTGTAGTTGTTATGTGTCCCTCCTAAAATATTTTAAACATCTCAGCTCAGTCATTCATTCATGATCAAATGATCCCTGCATCCAAACACAACAAATTATTCAGTCTTTGTTATTTGATCCAATGAATCCATGGTACAAACTCCGCTATGAGTCATAATCTGAAATGGTAATGGGTCTCATTCATCAGGCCCTTTCAGAGAGCAATCTATATTTTAAAGTGCTGTCTGCTTCCTAAGTGGCAGACTTAGACTTTGTTCTGCGTCACTGCAGGGATATCTGCCCTTCTTTTCTTCAATGAGAGAAAGTTTCTTCTTGCAGCTCTTTGTAGTTTACTTCATACAACACAAAACCCTCTTAATGTACATTACACAAACAGCCAGTTAATCCACCAATTAGTCCACGTTATTTTTATGGCAATTGATTTGCCAGTAGTGCCTAGGCATATTCTGTAAAATAGTTAATGAGCATAGTCTACAACAGAAGGAATAATTCAGTTTTGATTTGTCAAAAATCAACAGTAAGGACCTATTTGAAAATAACTGGAGGTAGTTAATTGATGGATTTAAATCATCACAGTGGCCAAGAATTAACTTCTATCAGTGTAGATTTATCAGTAGAATTAAATATACTCAGTTGAGTTTATTTCTAGATATTTTATTGGATTAAAATATGAATAAGTACAGGTAGTCTTACAACCACAATTAATCTCAAAATTTCTGTTGCTACACAAGACAATTGTTAAGTGAGTTTTACCCCACTATACAACCTTTCCTGCCACAGTTATTAAGTGAATCTCTGTTTTTGTTAAATGTATCTGACTTCCCCATTGACTTTGCTTGTCCGAAGATCACTGCAACTGCCATAAATACATGCCAGTTGCCAGGCGTCTGAATTTTGATCATGTGACCCTGGGGATGCTATAATGGTTGTAAGTGTAAAAAACAGTCATAAGTCACTTTTTCAGTACCATTGTAACTTCAAATGTTCACTAAAGCAATGGTTGTAAGTCAAGGACTACCTGTAGTAAAAAAAATTATACTCCCTGTCCATACAATTTAGTCTTTTACTCAGTTCTGGATGGGAACGAAATTCTTAATAATTATCTAGCAATTGTGGGGTTTATTTGTTCCATCTGAAATAGCTTGGAGAGCACACCGGCCAACTAGAGACTGATTTTTTTCTGTCTGGTTCCCTTGGATACAGTATATGAAGCGGAAGGCAGCGGAAGGAAGCAGTGCATAATGGCAAGCTACAACATGGTCATGGGAACAACTCAAGTTTTTGCTGTCCTCCCAAACTCCCTTTCCCAAATGGAAGTCATCCCTGTGTGGCAAGATGTCTCTGGGGCATCAGTGTATAGAAATAATACAGGATATAATATGATTATTATACATGATTATTAGCAGAAATATTCAAAATTTCATTTTCAACCACTGTATAGTACATTGAGTTAGATTAGGGATGCAATAAATTGCACCATTTTCAGGTGACCTCTAAGGGATTTTTCCCATTATACAGTCTTTTTTTAAGAATTCTCTTCCAACAAAAGAAAAGAAAAAGATTTCTCCATTAGTTTAAGTTTCCTAAAGAATGCCTGACATTATATCCTTCAGGGAACTTACCCAGCCTACACACAAAGAGGAACACTGAATTCATTTGCTCTGAACTATTTTTGGAATTGTTAAGGTTGTGTGAAATAAACAGCATTACATTATCCTTTTGCCACATGGCTCTAATTGTAATAGAATGAAAATCTATTTTGGTGAGACAGTCAGTCCCCATGGGTGCGAGAAGTTCACGACCAACCACCTCGCTGAGAATTGAACAGCTAATCTCATGATGGATGGAGTTTTCTGGTGCATATTTTACCTGCCTACAATTATGTAGTTGAACAATTTATTTCATAAGAAAAGAATTTCAGTTGGCTCCTAGAGAATTAAAAATAGGCATAAGGAAAGAAATTTTTGAGCCTCTAACTATGTTATTTCTCTAAAAGTTGTGAGCTGTAGAAAGTTCTGCTGAAGGAAGGATATTACAATGCAGTATAAACAGAAACTATATAAAAATTTCAAAATAACTTGTACAGGCAGTCCTTGTTAAAAGTCCACTTGTACAGCAACCATTTGAACTTACAATAGCACTGGACAAGGATACTGTCAACAGGTCCTTGTATTGTAGTTGTGACTGGCACAGTATCCATATGGTCACGTGATCATGGTTTAGGTGCTCAGCAACCTGCTCAGAATTATAAAATTGCAGAGGCCCACAGTCCCACCACTTTCATTTGCAACTTTCTCTGCTGGCTTCCGATAAGTCAATAGGGAAGATAGCAGGGGGTCACAAATGGTAATCATGTGATCGCAACCTAATACTGGCAACTGTAACTGCCAAAACTGGCTTCATAAGTTGGCATGGTTATGTGGCATTGCATCTTATGACCCCATCACTTAGTTCTCAATCCCAGTTATTGTCAGGAAGTGAGAATTGCCTATAGCTCAGATTTTCACATCATTCTATTCCCTGCAAATGGTCAGTAGGCAGAAAGCAGTCCTTTGCTATTAAGAATAAGCTGTTATATGCACAATAAATTATTAGTAAATAATTTGTGATATAATGCTGAGATATACATTTGACAGATAAGATTTGATTTCACAGCTAAGTCTTCACATAATGTGTCTGAAGTAAATTAATTTGAGCCCTAAGTAAGAATTTAAGTTCAAGAACTCAGGTTTGTTTTGTTTGATGATACATTAGTTTGTTTCTTTGGCAGTCCATTGTATCTTCAGGATTCTTCTCCAACACCAAAGTTCAACGGCATCAATATTCAGGAAGAGTCTTGCTTCTTCAAAGTCCAACTTTTGCTTCCATAATGTCACTGAGAATACTATAATTTGTGTGGCTGATCTTTGTAGGTATAGGCACATCACAGCTTTTTCCAAGACTTTTCCAAGGCTGCTCTACCAAGTATTAGCTTGCAGCATATTTTAATGACTGCTTGTTCCTTTACTGTTGAGGGTTGATTCTAAAAGGCATAAGCTATCTTCCACTTCAATATCTTCATTGCAATTGTGGTTNCCTGTTCTATCTGTTCTTATTAGTTTGATCTTCTTTATATTTAATTTTACTCAATTGTTTTGTACTTTGCTCCTTGATGTTTATTATGTTGTAGCTCTCTTGTATTTTCAGTTATCAGAGTATGTCATCAGCATAGCAAAGGTTACTGAGATTTCTTCCTCCAGTTTTAAAACCATACTCATCTTCCAGTCCAGCTGTCTTTAACTTATATTCAGCGTATACGTTTATAGACGTCACACTGTGCCAATTTGGAGCCAGTCTGTTTTGCCGTGTTCTGTCTATGCTGTGCCTTCCTAACTTGCATATAAGTTTCTCACGAGGATGGTGAGATGTTCTGGGATTCCCATTTTTCTGAACACACCTTGACACGATTGACATAATCAAAGGCCTTTCTCTAGTAGTTGATAAAGTACATAGTCACTTCTTTTTGGCATTTTTTGACTTTCTCAATTATCCAGGGGGTATCAGCAGTAATGTCCCATGTTCCTCAGGGTTTTCTAAAGCCAGCTTGAACACCTGGCATTTCCTTTTAGGGCTCTAATAAGCATTATTTTGTTATAATTAAGTCATCCTCTTTCGATCTCTTTGCCATTGTGTCATTCTCCACATACTTTATAGATGAAATTCAAATCAAAGTAGTAAAATTTATTATTTTTTCATCTCTGAACTTAGTTTGACATCAATATAATTGTCTGAGGACAGAGTGCTTTCTGCTTTTACTCTTAAAAATAAATAATGTAATGAATCATCCCAGAATATTACTTTGGTCACTTGATTATTATGAATCTCAACTAAACTGCATGTAATAGTGTGAGCTGAACTAAGTATGAAACTAATATTACAGATGTTCAGCTTTACATTCTTGGCACCACGTGTTTTCTAAAGCGGCAGTCCCCAACCTTTGTGGCTTGGCAGCCTGGCTGGGAGGGGGGGAAGAGAAGGAAACTGGGCCGCATGAGTGATGGGCTGACATGCGCATGCACACACACATTCCTTGTCCAAGTGGCGGGCTGGCATGCACACGCACAGCTCAACTTGCATGAGTGGGGCGCCAGCATGCACACATAGACGTGATTGCCCGCCAACCTGCCACTCACACAAGTTGCACCGGCCAGCCACTCACATGGCCCAATTTTGAATAGGCCTCAGCCCAGTAGTGGGCCGCAGCCCAGGGGTTGGGGACTCTTATTCAAAAGTAAAATTTACTAAAAATTTACTAAACTAAAATTTACTGTGTTTTGCTGTGCAGTCCAGAAATAGTTCAGATTTTTAAGCTCTTTGTGGCTTGGAGAATCATCTCTCCCAACTAGAATTTGCCTATCCTGTGCATTCCACTGCAAATGGGGTCTTCCAGAACTCTGTCCCACATGAACTCAAAGAGATGGAAACTGGAGTTGCACCTTCCTATTGGCAGTCCCCGTGTTAAGGAATATTCTGCCCCTTGAGCTGAGAGACACCTGACCTCATATGTTGCCAAGCAGTGAAAATGATTTTGTTCCAGTAGACATTTGATGTAGACAATGGACCTGGGTTGCATCTGTAATTTTTTTCAGTATTGTATTATGTTGTTATGAGTTATGATGGCTTTAATTTTTCTATGATTTAAATCACCTTGACTTTGTAGAAATAGAAGGATAAAGATTTGTTGTTAATAAACACTCTACAACTAATAACTGGCCAGTAGGAATCAACATATTCTTGGGCTATCTAATGAAATTACCACTCTATCTTCTAGTGGGATGACATGGAAGTAAGAGGATATATATGGTGAGTTTACAAAGATAGTTTGTTGTACAAGGGTAGTCTGAAAGTATATCATGCATCAGTGGGTTTATCAGAGGGGTGGGGGCGGGGTAGAGAAGACTGTCAAATAAAGATAGATTTGATTGCACAATAGTGGCTATGGACTTTTCTTGTCCTCTTCCCATCTTGCAGATGCTCCTTTGCAGCATTCTTATAAAAATGAAAATAAATAAATAAATCTGGGTGGGTCAGTGCCTGGATGGGAGACTGCCTGTTAACTTATGTACTTTACTTTGGCTTCAAATCAGTGCTGGAGGAGTGTAGAATAATAATTGTAATTAATAAATAAAATAACAAAGTCACAAAGGGGAGTATAATGTTCAGAAGGCCTGTTCCAAATTCTATAGCTAGTGATTAATTAACATCAGGACACTGAAATGCAATGTTTAGGGTAAGTGAACTAAACATTTTAAATGCTCCAGTTCCAACTTTTTCCATGTAAAAATTACTTCCCTTTGTAAGAATCCTATGCTTGCTACGTGTTATTAAGAGAACATAGGAGAGAAACTCACATAACTTTTGACCTTTGCCGGTTTCTGTTCTGGCCTTTTCACTATCAAATTGAGTTAGTTATATACTAAGGCTGAGTTAAAAAAACCCAAACAAATAGAAAGTTATAGGAACTTCAGATTCAAAATTAATGGATATGGGTCAGGTGATAAAAAGATGCCCTCAAAATTCCCAGTTCATCTTTTTTTTTTAACTGCTGTTCGTTTTCACTGACATTTATCCCAGGACTTGAAATTTCCACCTGTACAATCATCCTATTGCAAGACATTTCATCAGAAGAATAAAAAATGATATTATCTAAATGCTTCTAAAGAAAACAATGGTGACTGCCTAGTGGAGGTAGAAACCTGTTATTATCATTAAATTCGGCTACATTTCATTTCCAAATCTTAACCCCTTGATAATAGGACAGTAATTTTTTTCTCTGCCTCATCCTCTTCAATAAAAATGGCATATTTCAAAGATTAAGAACATAGTTATTATTTTAATAAATCTCTGATGGCCTATTTCTTGGTCAGTTTGAATGGTTAAAACTGTCTTGCCCGTGAATGTGTATTCCAAGACTCAGCCTTGGTGCTGAAAAAGAAAGTATAGGATTCAGTAGTGATAAGAGTATAATTCTAAAAATCTTGTCTGTAAGTGTATACAAAATTTGTACACCAATTTTTTGTATTACCAATAATTTCATCACTGCAAAAAAATAATCCACATTAGAATATATTTCTATTTTAGAGGATAGCCCCAGATAACAAAGCTGCATAACGCAGCAACTCAAATAGAAAAATAGACAGAGACATTTACTTTTTTACAATCATTAGACAACAGGACTTGTCATACAGTAATATGACTTTGTCCATTCAGCATGTGAACTAATTAATAACATATCATCATTCCTCACTAACTCAGCTTTGAATTTTAACATAATGCATTTACAAAAGATGCTTGGAATATGCCAGATCATCTTCTATTTCATGTAGCAATTCTTTGCAAGCATCTGTGACAGTTCATAACTGTATATTTTTATGATTTGTGGTTATGGATGCTTCTGGTAAATATGCATTTCTTCATAAAATTAGCATGTAATCTCAATTTATGGGGAAATTAAAGAGATATTTCTTTTGACTTCATATTGCCTAAGAAAAAAAATTGTATCATAGTTGGTAATTTTATTACAATCTGCCACAGCAAAGTAAAAGTCACATTTATTTTATTTTATTATTTTATTTTATTATTTTTATCTTGCCCTTATTTTCATAAATTACTCAAGGTGATGAACATACTTAATATTTCTTCCTCCTTCTATTTTCCCCTCAACCACAACCTTATTAGAGGAATTGGTCTGAGGGAAAATGACTTGCCAAAAGTCACCTAGCTGGCTTTCGTGCCTAAGGTGGGACTAAAACTCAGAGTCTCCTAGTTTCTAGCTTGATGTCCTAACCACTACACCAAACTTGCTCTCATCAATTATATTTTCTTTGATATGTTTAAGAGGAAGCAATATATAATATAAGAGGAAGCAATATATAATATAAGTTTGTTTTCTGGGATTCAGATATAATTCCAAAAACTCAAGACTGTTCAATAAAAGTAGTAGCCAATGGGCTTTCTGAGGTGCACAAACACAAGTACAAGCATAAACATACCTAGCATCATTTTACAGCCATGTTTTTATAATTCATAGTCTATGAATCAAACAAGCTTAAGGGGGTCCAGGGCTGTACTTGTGTCCTAGCAGTTTCCACCTTTTTGACACCCTCCAAGAAAATGAGAGTTTTTGTCACCCATTACCTTGGAGAGATGTAAGGTGATGGGCCCTGGATGGAAACAGAAGCAACAGAAGCAGGATTAGAATCAACAGTGGGGACATGAATTTCATGCTTATATAGTGTGTTCTATCTTGAGAATAAGCACCTTAATCCAGTATGGGAGAAAGACCTATAACAGTTTTTAAAAGTGTAAATTAACTGGCAATATCCCATTTTAAATGTATTTATGAATACATTTTATCCCTAAAACATATAATTTAGGACAGTTCTGTGCAAGCCCTTTTGAAATGAATCAAGTAGTACGTACGATCAGGTAGTCTAATGTGCTGCTTCATCTTAGCAGTCTTGTACACAGATACTTTTTACTGTTTTCTAAAGATTTTATGTTCTCACACATAAAATACTTAATATGATCAAACTACATAGGTATAAAATATGATTTCAGTTTATTTTTGTTTTCCTCAGACTGGGTCTGAGACATCCTTACAAGGACGTATGGAAGGACGGCCTGGGAGCAATGAAAGAGTTGATGAGCCAGCTCGTCATGTTTTCTCTTTCTCCTGGTTGAACTCATTGAATGAATGATGACTCCAAGCCCAGATGGCATCTGGTGAACTCAATAGCAGGAAATAACAACAAAGAATACATTGAAAATAATAGTGGAGCAGGTTTTATTTAAAGACTTTATTTTGCAAATTGTCACATTGGATCTGACTTTTGTACAATTCGAGCAGTGGGGTGGTGGGGAAGAAATACCTTGCATTGAACCATTTGAATGTCAAATGCATAGACATTTTTGAACTCATGGCAAATATCCAATGATAACGTTATTTGTCCAGTTTGCTTCTAGGCACTGGGATTTGGGCATAAGGCTCTATAGTATTTCTAATAGCTGATCTAGGTTATGCCCAAATTATTATATGAATGTGGCAAGTGCCCCTACTTAGGTTCAAATAAAATTAAAATCAGAAGGAAAGAATGAATTAAAAAGAATAATATATTTACAAGTAAACTAAAAACTAAAGTAAAAGTAAAGATTCATTATGCATATTTGTAAATGCCTTAGATATACTCTTAGTTTTATGTTTGTACTTTATCATTTCTTCACTAAAGACATTGTTGTTAATAAATTTCTCATTACTTTGGACTTTTCCTCACTTGACTGTTTTTGTAATTGACTTCTGTAACCCTGAAATTAAAATATTTATTAAAATATTCATAGCTTGTCTAGCTCATAGAATATTACTGCATATATATAATATTACTAAACCTTACAATAGTTTTAGCAGGATCTAAAAAGGCAAATATTGGAAGCATAACAGAAAAAGATAATTAAAACTGATGAAAAGCATAATGGAACAGAAATATTTTTATCTGTTACTTCAAAGTGAGCTTAGACACAGCTAGTATAATGTTCTTCAGGAGAGAATTCAAAACTCAGAATATTACCACAAGCCCTATTCCACAAAAAGGTGGGATGTATAACTGGACTGATGAGAATTGACATTTATAAGAAAAATCACAGAAATTAATGAGGCACTAGTTTTCCTGGTGATGTTTGAACTCCAGTTGGGTTTTTTTAAAATCAGATTTGCTGTATACACTGTTAGAAAGCTGGTTTTGAATTTTTGGAGTTTTCAAAGTAATTTTTGCATATATACAGTATAAAGAATAACAATTCAAATCAATGTTCAAAAACTTTGCGACAGTGATGATGTGTAATGGAGTATTCTAAATTCTGACCTAATTGCTCGGATTCTGTTATTTTTAATTCATAGACTTTATATTACAACTAAGTTGAATTCTCATCTTCTCATTAACAATGAATTAAAATGTCCTACACTGAGATCTATAGCTCTCTAAATGTTGGACTTCAACTCCCATCCTCTCTAGCTTGATTAAACAATGATCATGGATTATGTGAACTGTGTCTAAAATCAGCTACAGTGCAACAAGTATATATGCCACACCAATGATTCGTTAAAATTTTAAAAATTTATCTCATCAAAACTCCCATGACTTTTTAGTGCAACATTATAGAACCTCTTTAGTGAGTAGTAGCCCAAATATTTTTCATGTCTGTGTGCAACCTATTTGTCCATCAAGAAGTTGTGGTTTAGAGGAAAAAGAATAAATATTTGATTTGAATTTTTCTTTCCCTTTTAATAAAAATAATGACTTCCTGCTGACAATTCTGCCTAGATCTTATACATTTATTCATTCATGCCAACTGTCAATCTAAATTTTGAATTTCATTTGAACATAGTCATGGTAATGCTAAAAATCAAAAGGACTGCACCTTTCTTTTTTGAGAACATCCAAATATATGTGGGGGAGGGTGAATTCGATGATGTACAAAAAAAAGAACATATTGGTTCTTCCTGTGCCTCCTACCAAATATTAGTCTATCTGTTTTACAGCATTGACACAGAGTTAAGCCTACAACTAATTCAGACTAACTTAGAGTTAGATGTATTGAGAAGAAACACAGAAGCAGGTGCTGGTATCAGGTAGAACTTTACTTGGTGAAAAATATATGCTATGCCTACAAAGGTTCTCAGGTTCAACTCATAGCCTCGTTATATAGAATTGGTGCAAATTCCCATTGAAACTTTGGACAATCACTGTCACATAATATAGGTTGGTAATAAGTACATCTTTCAGGACACCAAGGCAAACTTGTTAAAGGCCCCCGCTATCAGGCAAGGCATGCCCCATCCCTATTGCAGCCATTTGGAATGGACTGGAGATAGAGAAGAGGAAGGTCACATATCTGCTTTTTCATTGCCACTATGTAATGGTATGTGGGAATGACTTTAGGCGATAGGAGACCCACAGTCTAGTCCAGGGGTCCCCAACCCCCGGTTTGTGGACCGATAGCAGGCTGCGGCATGCCAGCAACCAGTCTGCACAAACAAGCAAAGCCCGATCCATGGGATGCAGGCAGCGCACAAAACCATGCACTCTCTGGTCCGTGGAAAAACCTTTCTCCATGGAACCGGTCCCTGGTGCCCAAAAGGTTGAGGACCTCTGGTCTAGTCAACAGAATGATAAAAGGAATCTAAGTCTGAACATATACTCTTCAAAACTAGGAAGGATCCATTTGCAGACTCTTTCTTCACCACCACCCCATTCATCCTTTGGATTCAGATTTTGTTCATCAGAGAGTTGTCGATGCTGCATCTCTTCCTCTTGTTTCCCAAGATCGTTCCACATACCATTAAACTCTGCTACAGTAGACTTCAGGCTTAAAATGATCTCTCCTCCCCTCAGCCACCCAAATGTTCTTCCTCATTCCTACTTGACCTTCTGCAATCATGCCCCTCTCACAACAAGTCCCCCCATGGACATACTAAGCCATCAGAAATATATTCTGTCAAGCAGACAATGTCTACAAAAATCTGAAAGATTATTATGTGCTTTTGTTGGGCTCATGAGGATGAGCTGCTGTTTCTAGGCTATAAAATATGTCAGAAAAACGAATCAGAAAACTAACATTGCTGCTATCTAGTGATTATCCAGATTTTTGTAGCCCACATATGGTGGTTATTAATTGCATAAAGTATGCTTCCATATCCAAGGGACAACCTGAACCTCAGTAGATCTCCTGTGCCTGCAGACACCAAGGAACATGCGTCCTGTATTTTCATTAAATTTGCACCACTGAGTGTTGACTGCCATTCCAAAGGCACTGCTGGTTGGAAATATCCCTATGGAAGGACACCAGGTTGACAGTTTATTTTTACTTTTTTATTTTAATTGATTAGTTTCAAAACAACTTTGGGTGGCTCACAATATAACAGACAATGTCAAAACAATATAATAACAAACACAAAACCTTTGAAGTCCCAGCTATTCCCCAGTACTTGAGTTAGGATAATTGGAACCCCTTGTGAGTTTTGTTTTTGGTCAGTTCACCATCTTGTTTTTTTACCTGCTTTCTTCTTTATTTTCTGGTAATTTGTTTTTGGATTACAATACATTTTATTCCTTTGGTGAGCTGCCCAGAAATATTTGGAATCAGGTGGGGGAAAAAATAACTGAATAAATTAAGCTGACAGATGTTTTATTTTAGATTTTTCTTGGTCTGCTGATCCCCAGAAATTATAACTCATAGAAATTCAAGACAAAATTCTGAGAGTTGCAGTTCCAGTCTTTCAAGGGAGCACAATCTGGGGAAGATTACTGTAGAAGAGACACAATGTCAGAGGGAGATGGCCAGTGCCTGGGAATGAAAACCTCTTGCTGATTCAGAAGAGGGTAATAAGATCTTTGAGACTAATATCATTGATCCAGACAGTGCTTGGATGTTACCAGGCTGGAAGAGTTCTCTATCCCTTTCAGAGTTGCTTGGGTTGCTATATATATTGGCTAGATCTTCTATTGAAAACACATGTAAGGCACACCAAGAAGCTTATTATTCAACAAGAGCACATGCAGACATCCAGAATCATCTGCTTAGCTTTTTTATCACTGACAATTTCTTCCAAAACTCACAGTTTTGTACCCCATCTTCACGACCACCACCGTTTAATCTTCATCACAAATTGGTGATGTAAATTAAGCTGATAAACAGTGACTGGTTGATATCCACCTTCTCCTAACTATATCTCACTGGCTTAAATGTTGGGGTGTAAAAAAACATTCTCTGTAATGGATGTCTTTGAAAGTTGACAGTCATTCATTTGGGCTGATTTTGATTTAGCCACCATCCTATGGTTTCCAAAGAATTATTTCGCTTTCAAAAATGTCTGGGAATTGTGGAAGGAGTTCAGATCCATTATCTTGGTTTTCTCTTCTAAATATTCTTAAGAGGTCTGTCCCCTTGTCTAAATATTGACACTAAATAAGATACTTTGCGAAGTTGTTGATGTGAGAAATACCCAGTAGTTCACTCAAACATCTGTATATTCTAGCCATCAGTCTCTTTGGGGAGGATTTCTAAAATAAAAAGCCTACTCTCATCCTACTCAAGACCAAAAAATATGTCACTTTTCTTTCATAGTTTCTGCTCACTCTGTCCTCAAAAACCTGTAAGCAAAACTCTGATGAAGAAAGATGGAAAAGGTTTGGAGGATATTTGTCATGTTATTAACAAGAATGGAGTTTTGCTTGTTTTTTACATGGTTTCAAAGGTAGATCTAAGAATATACGGTATCTTTCTTTAATTATCTGAGGTGACAGCAAACACTGCTTGTATTCCTGTAATGCCAAAATATACTGAAAGGAAGGGGAAAAACACTGCAGCTTGAATAATACAGTATATTTCACCTGGAAATCCACCTTTTGGTTGGATTTGTGGTGAATTATTTGAGTGAACTGGGACAGGGCACCTGGGGAACTGCCTGGGGAAAGAATAGACAGATGAATACACCAAATGGCAATTTTGCACATGCTTACTCTGGAGTAGTATAAGCTGCAAAGAATTCCTTGAAACATAAAGCAGGATGAACAACCTCACCCATTTCTGTCCTATCGATTCCAATTAGCACAGCCCGTTGTCACAGTTTGGACCTGCTGACTTTCCAAAGACTCAGAGGCTAGCAGGTTACTTACCTTTATGCAGAGAAGCTTAGAACCCGGAGTTAAGGACAGGCAAGGCAAAAGTGAGAGCTTTTGCTTGGGAATCATTTTGTTAAACCTGGAACCTTTATCCTTTTATCCAAAATCTATGGAGCTCATTGCACCTGTCCAATGCAGCTCCCCGTTTTTAATTGCTTGTATCTGAGCTAAGCTGGACTTGATATCCTAACAGATGTCAAGCAGTTTAAAAATTGAGATCATCCTCTAATCCAGTGGCTCCCAACCTTTACTATACACCGCACCCCTAAAACGCTTCTGATATATTCTCACACCCCTTACAAAAGTTGGAAATAATGGCAATGGATTATGCATATACACTATACAGTAATTTTGAAAACCCAAGTTTTTGCACCCCCTGGAATATCGTCTCGCACCCTCAGAAGGGTGCGAGCACCCCTGGTTGGGAACCCCTGCTCTAATCAGATGGGCTGGTTCATATCTCCCATTGTCCTCAGCTACCTTTGGTCAATGGGACTTGTAGTCTTTTGTTCCCTGTTGGGCACCAGTTTGGAGAGTTATATCTCCCCTCCTCATGCCCTTCCCCTTTTCAACATCATTTCTTCCCTACAGGCAAATTGAACCCTTGGCAATATAGGTGTGCAACCATTTTGCCCACATTGGGATTCTGTGCATGTCGATGTGTTTTTCTACCCCATATTCCACCGTTAATCCATTTAATAGCCCCACCCCACCCCATTGATGAAGACTTTTCCTTCAACTCTTCATCACCATCAAAGGTCTCCAACCCTCCCTTTTTTCTGAAATGTGACGCAGCCAAGGAAGTGTATGCAAGCCAACGTTCCTTTGCAGCTTTTATTAAAAATATAGAGAGATATTATATAGATATAGATAGGTATTAAACGTTCTCTTACACGACCAAGTTGACCGAGCGCTGAAAATATGTTTTATTTGTGGAAAGAAATGTTTACAAAGAAAAGACAAAGAAGAGTGAAATCGAAATAGCGGAGTACAGAGAGGCTCCGGCCCCCTTTCCCCCCCCCCACCGACCCCAGAAGACGCTCCTCGCCCTTCGCCTGCTTCCGATGGCCAGACCAACGGACCCCGCCCTGAAAAGGCCTAGCCTGAACCTTGCCTGGGACAGGGCGGGTGAGAAAAGAAAAAAAGAAGTTACAAACGACGACACTTGGGGTAAGACGCCGGACATGCTATGCAAGGCTACTTCGAGAAAGCTGTCGAATGAAAAGACCGAGGAGGGAAGGGGGACGGCGCGAGGGAGCGGCGTAAGTAGATCTAGGGGTCTACGGGGTGTGCTAACTGGAGGAGCTCTTTGGTCGGGGGCCAGGCAGAGGAGAGCGCTTCACTTCCCGATGATTTCCATCAGTTTCCTGTTGCTGTGAGCCTGCTGCGCCAACTGCTCCGCTCGGGCCATCTCCAAGACTTCTCGGAGGAGGTGGAAAGTCAGGTCCAAGGAGATCGGCGGCTCCTCGGATCGTTTCTCCTTCTCCGGGGCCTCTAGGTGGGCGCCGTCGTCTTCGCCGTCCCAGGAGTCGGTGGCGCCTTCTAACGAGCGTTCCTGGAAGTGCTGCAGCTGCTGCAGCTGTTGGACAACGGCTCGGAAAAAGTTGCCCGCGGACGCGGACGTGGCTAGGTGGCTGCTGCTGCTGCTGGTGCTCGTGCTGGTAGTGGAGGAGAAAGATCCGCCGGAGGCAGCGGCGGCGGCGGCGGGGTTCTTGCGAAGGCTGCCCAAGCGCAGGAAATATTCTTCTCCCATGCGGAGCAATATGGGAAGCGATTGGGGCTGTTCTTGGAAATCTAGCTGGTGCAGAGCGCTACTGGCGGCGGGAGCGGCCGGGCCACTCTTGCTGAGGGTTCTGCACTCATGGCAGGGCTGGAGAGCAACCAATAAGATCCCGGTAGAGACAAGCAGCTGGATCTTCATGATTCAGGACGGCCAGATCTGAAAATGTAACAGGAGGGATGGTGGGAAAAGGCACAACTGTCTCTATCAAAGAACTGGGGAGTTTTGCTGTCCGGGCAATTTACTGTCCGAGGTGCTGAAATCTTTCGAGCAACCCTCGCGAAGACTCTTAAGGAACCGAGAACACAATCGGACTTTTTTCCCCGGAACGATCAACCCAACTCGAATCATATTTTTTTTTTCCTCGAACTTAAGCGTGAGAAGGACTTGCATTCTTTCTCTGGGCGAAAGAGCTGCCTGAAACCTATCTACTCTTCCTTATTAAAGGTCAGAATAAACGGAGTAGCACTTGATTTAATACAGCTAAAATCGCTACATTGGGGGCTTCCTATAAATCAGCACATTTAACCTTTTACAACAATGAGCCTTACCGTACCAAACGATGTTTTCTCCCCCCCCTCCTCCCCCTCCTCCTTTATCATCACAATTATGACACGATCTCAGGATGACTTATGTTTCTTAGATCATAGTACATACTTCCACCACAATCCACAAACATGCACACACATACGCACACTTCCTGAGAAAAGTTTGCAACCTGTGCTTATATCTGTTTCCTCCCTACCTTAAGAGGTATCGGTGGAGTAGTCTGGGAGAAGTAGAGTCAGTCAGTGGTCGGTGCCCACTTTTTCTCTCTTTCCTTCTTGGGATGTGTACCTAACGTCTCCTGCCTGTCCTGGTGATCCGCTGGTGTCCTAATCAGAGTCTGGCTGTGTGATTTTTATAGGTTAGACCCTGTTCTGGAATCACGCAGCCCTCGCCTAATAAGCTGACGCTTCCTTGACAGCTCGCTTGCGTGCCCCGATCCACTGCTGAATCAATCATGGGGGCCGCTCCATAGCAGCGGTGGGCAACGTCCTGCAATCACAACCCCAAGTCTCACATCCAATTATAACAAGAGATATTTATTGCTTCGTTAGTGACGTCAGCAAAGCCTGTGGTGGGGAATATCAGCAGGACACTCTTTCCCATTGACAAAAACTCTTGAATGAAGAGTTCCCAAACTGGAGGGGGGGGG